>NW_002060959.1:29805-91596 GCF_000150275.1 Trichoplax adhaerens
TTATTCATTATTATACATCAAAGTTCTTACTCAAGAAAAAGAAAGATGAATTTCAGAAATCATCAAATAAATTGTGTAATTTTGTTAAACCAACGAAGGAATCGAAAATCAATTCGATCTCCAATTAATTAAGATAACGTAGTGTAACTCGTAAAGTAGCTTAAGCTTACGATTATAAGATTATGCAAGAATACCTGAAGTTTTAGATTTGCTTATAAGATCATGCAATTTTCCCTTTCTTGATAGTACAATAAATATTTAGTTTAACTTACAAAATATCACATATGGATAATACAATAAAGTTTAGTTTTAATTGAGGAAGTCGATAAGTTAGTTGATAACAGATGATTATTAGTGATTAGCAGTAGATTGCAAGTTATGAGTTCAATCGGATATTTTAGTAAATAGCTTTTAGAATACAGTTTTGATTCTTAGCGTGAGTATTCTATCTTCTAAGACTCGAATCTAAGTTTGGTAGATTAAAGAGTGTTTAGAGTTAGTCGCTTAGATAGTTAAGACTACTTTAGAGGAAAGGATCCCGTTCATTTTCGTGTTGCAATCTCGGTTGTGGCAGAAGATGTGTTGGCCTCCCTAACAATCCTAAGCCAAGATTTTTGGGGCAACCAAATAAGAATTAAACTACTGCCTAGTGGATACGGATTATGAATTTGCCAAGTGTATTTTATCTCCTCGCCATCTTACTTTAATAATTGGTTACTAACACAACACACGTAATCGTATCGTAAGAGTTTCAGAGCTAAATGAACTATATTTTAGGGTATTTTAAGTTATAAAATATGCATACTTGAACTGCAGGCGCTTTTTTTTGTAGATCTGTAATATTATGTTTTGTTAACTCGTCACTGCAACTAAATATACTCTTACTGACCTTTAGTTTTAGTTCGTATTTTACAAAATCACTATAATGATGATACGATCGTGTTATGTAGTTTTTACATTACGTTAAAACTAGTCGATTGGAATAACCAGCATTGCTATAGTTCATTTACCCACGCTTCTATAGCCAATTAAGAATGGATTAAGAACGAGCTCTATTAGGATTGAAATTATTCCCTTGAAATACAGTGTAATTGGCGATTAACACATTGCAAAGCCTACACTACTACACACTGAAGGTAGGTCTCATTTTATTAATGAAGAAAATAGCATCATCGAATAAAGTATAACTACTTTTTCCATAATGTTTCTATAAGCCGAATTCAAATTTCTTGGAAAGATACTCTCTACAGCTGGAAACATCACTTCAGTACCATACATCCTATGTTAATAGTCAATCTCAATTTGTTGGTATAAAAGGGCTGCAAGATTTTGCAACGTCTACAAGCTAATTACACAATTGTGATAAGCTTAATTCCGCCACTTTTTACTGCTTTGCTGGCTATGTATCCCCCTAATTTTTTCGAACACAGTCATACTTGTCAGCACTCAAGTGCAGCAATCAAGTAGTATGGTATCTTGAAATGACACCAAATCATCCACAGTGACCCTCGACGATGCCTATTTCACGCTTTGCAAATTAAGACTAGTTTATTGTGTTAGAGGTATTAAAAATATCACTCAAACAAGTAACTCATTCTTCTAGGGAAAAATCGTTATATAATGCCACCTTAATAATCATGCTGTCGGCTGTATCTAACATGGAGCCCATTACAAGATTGTAACTTTTATCTAATTAAAGTTTCATTTTAAATCTAGACTTGCAATTATAAAATTCAGGAACAATAAAGGGGAGCTTTCGTAACCGTTTAGCCTAAGCATATTTAAATAGTCAAGCGTAAACGGTATTTCAAGTTCACCTGCTTAAAATCATCTTTGAAGTAATATACAAGTATGACTGCATGAGTACAATTACGAATATCATGTTTTTACCCTTTGGAATTATCTTTGCAACATAATAATTGCAGAAAGTATTATACCTTTTTTTTAACGTCTATCTTCATTTAAAATCTTGGAATCACGTGTTGAAATGCAATAGTTGTAATCATTAAACATCTATTAGAACATTTTCAACGATATCATCAAAGGTATAGATAGAATCTGTATCAGATCTAATTGAAATGGTTGACACGTAAACCAATGAAAGCGCCGAACAACTCTCTAAGAGTTTGTATTCAAGATTATTGAAATCATAAAAAAAGCGCAAGAGCTTTAATAACATAAAGCATGAAATATACCTAGTTCTTTAGCCAGATAGACAGCAATAGCATGATTTCGACATAATATGCGATCATCGACTTCCAATACAGGCAACTGGAAAACGGAAATTTAATTTCTACATAAGTTGGATAACATATTGAAAGTTAAAGTGCTCATTTGCTGATCATCTTCCTCCATTGATCTACATCACGTTAATGTCAAACAGTAAAGATATCATGTTGATTAACATCTAGTTTAGAGTGTTAGAATTCTTTGATCATTTCCAAATTCTTTCAGGTTATTGATGAAAAAACAAGCAACTCATTTTCAACTGTTAATCGTGGTGTAAGTAAGCTGCAACTGTATCTACAAGCAAACAACCTGGTATTGAAATTGGTTGACTACAGTAAATCATCAAAGCTGCAGCCTAGCCTAGCTTGCAGTATTGCGACTACGATTGGCTGATCATGGTAGTACCATGACAGGCTATTCCGTTTAAGCTTCTTATACTAAAACAAACATGGTCGACTCCGACAACATTGCACTCTGACAGCAGCAGATGGTAAAGCAAGACTAACCTGCTTTAACGGATTTCCATTCCTCCATGGTCAAGCCACGAAATTGATAGCCAACATTTAGCTAAAGCAAACATATAATGATAAAACTCACCTCGTCCTTGGAAAAACGTCAATTTATACCTTGGCATGATTGCAAAAGTGGAGAACGAGCTAGGCTGTCGACTCCTGGAACTTTGGATTGGCAAAACTTTGATGATGCAGACTTGCTACAAGCTGGAGTCGGGACAGGGACTACTATCCGATATTGATTTTGCAGCTTGTTTACTTCCGAACTGAGGGTACTTTACTATACTCTTTTTTATCTTCGACAGTATGCAACTGTTACGGAGCCATGCTCCGAAATATTAATTGCTAAGTTAATTAAAATATCTCATTTAAATTATTGTTTGCTCCAGTAGCTTATTAGATATTAATGTTTATTCATAAGTACTTGTTCATTATTGTTGACATGTCGGAGCTAACACGTTTAGTCTGTAAACGTTAATCAATAACACCTTAAGTGTAAGATCAATTACTTTGCAGAGCCTTGAGGCTCTAGTTGCTATACTAGGATATGCATACTGTACAGTGTAAGCCGCTATTTCAAGAATATTCACAAGTGTACCATCGGCGAGACTATAAAAAGCGGAGCACTAGCTTAGCTTCTCAGTTCCAGCTAGTCATTTGCAGGATCTTGTGACTATTATTGCTAAGAATATTCTTACGTTTATCTTTAGTACATTTTACGACTAAGGTTAACGAAAATAAAGTAAAGTGTTTAAACCTATTACTCAATAGTAGTTTTTTTGTGTAGCTGAGAGTTCGTTCAACTACGATAGGTCCCTAAGTTAGTTTGGAACACAAGTACTAGTGAAGATAGTGTTTAAGACCCGGTTTCTTGTTACAAAGAAGAAGATTTGTAACAGCAACTCTGCCATGTTGACTAAAGTATGGAAAGTTTTATCCCTTTTTGACGATAGAGTGCTGCCTGCCGGATCAAGAGCGAAGGCAATGTATACTTCGCCCTTGACTAATATTGAAGAAGAGCAAGGTAATAGAGCGACATATCTTTTTGTTGAAGGATATAAGCAAAATAACTGTCAGCCTTTCATCTAGTTTTAACCACACAATACTGTCTTACATGTAAAGAGAGGAGACAACAGGGCGATAGCTTATTTTGCATAACGCTCAGCTGTTGACACTAACTTACCTACAAGTGTAGAAAAGACAGCCAATGGATTCAATGCTGTCTGCTCTCTTATGTGTTCCTGGCTCTACTACAATCATTTTTGATGGATGGGTACTGCAGTCAAAGAGAAACCCTATACCAGCCACCCTACAATTATCTAGAACTTACTAAACCTACAGCATATCAACCCATATAAAAAATATTAAATTTCAGTATCCATGTACGAAATCTGTTATAATATAAAGTAATTGAATTGTAGCATTAAAAAAGGATATCTTAAATAAAATTTATAAGTAATTATCGTCCACCACCATGTTCACTAATTTTTTGTGCAATTGAAAATGATAGCTATACTGTAGTTAATGATTCCATTTTACTTGTTAAGTACAACTATTTCCCTACTAACAGAAAGTACATCAGAGCTTGCAATAATCGATAGGGTCGGCTAGCCAACTAACATCAAATACTGCTACAATAATGATGAAGGTGTTATGACTTAGCACATCGAAATCTAATTTGTTAAATTTATCAATTTTCTCCAGACATTTACCTTTATTGGATAAATGTTTCGACGAATGTACTTATAAAATTTAGTCATACGCGTAACGAAAACTTATCAGTCCATAACACTTTGTTTATTCAGCAATTGGCGAAATTAAGCATTTAGCTTTATGATAGATGCGAAGTTATGAGTTCTGATATGTGGACAGCGCCTTTATACTGCTCCATGATGACATGAATCAGAATACATATAACAGTTTGATCTAAATCATGCTCGCGATTTTTCTATTTGCGGCTGAAAAGAGATTATGACCATTCATCTGCAAGCTTACGAGATTCTGAAATAGATTTTAACCACCTTTAAAATCTTCAGCTTTCTTTAGCTTTATATAAGCCTGTAGTGATACAAAAAGAATTACAATTCGTAAGTCAGAATCAGCAAGGTTCTGAAAGCATCAGGAGCACCACTTTCCTTCTTAAAAACACAAATCGAAGAATTGACAGATTGACATGATCTAAGTCATAGTCTATCATAACTAGCTTTACTGATTTTACCCGATTAGTTCACTACGCTGTGATACAGTAGCAATCATATGAGGTGAGAAATCTCGTAATCAGCTTCTTAGAGTTTCTCAGTCAGAAAGATGTAGTTTAGTCTGCTTATATCAATCATTGATTAATCTAGAAAAATAAACAATACAAATTTTCTGGGTTTTACTGTAGTTTACTATTGTCAAATTGCCTGTCGAATCCTTTTGAAATCTACAACGATCATTTTCAAGTCTATTTCAAGTCGTCAATAGGTAGTATATCCTTAATGAAGTTTTAAAAAGCCAAAGAGAGCCGAGAAGATTATATACTACTACCATTTCCAATATCAACGTGAGCTAAGAAAAGACCCAGACTAAAAGATTTCAAAGCAAAATATAGTTTCTACCTAAGTTTATGTAGTAACTACGCCGGTCGATACTACGCTTAAATTTAAATATCTTTATTCATCATGGATCTCGTTAGCATGAGCTGATATTTCGTAGAGCATTCAAATGAGAAGCTAGGTTAAATGGAAGTCCTACGAGTGACGAAATTAGGCCCTCTCAAAGCGAATTCAATACGATATATATATGACCGCAGTTCATCGAATTGTGCAGATCTAAAATATAATGACGCTTAATAACACCAGCTCTAATTGCCTAGTGTTATATTAATTTTCGACACTTTGGCTGATAGTGGATCTAGCTTTGATGATGAATTCCCCTACAATACGTAAAAAGGTCAATCCAAATTACTGATCAAATTTATTATGGTTCATGATATGTCATAGATTGGTAAGATCACGAAAACGATCCGTTGATTAATTGCCGATAACTTGATATTTTCTTATACCTCAGTTCCTGCTCTTTTCTTTTTGTGCATGTAAGATCAATTTCAAGCTTGTAAGAAATTCGTTATGTTGTCTACTGTGTGCGAAGATATCTGAAATGTTTTTACATTAGGTGACTTTAAGTGTAAATTACATGAGTTAGTCTTATCGCTTATTGACGTTATTTCCTTTACCTATATGCATTAGCTTTTGATTCGTTCATGCTATAAAGTTAATATAAATGATACTGGTAGCAACTATACGCAAATAATCGTTTCATATATTTAATAAGAAATGTCTATAGTTTTGGACTGTATGATCCTTGATGTCCATTCGATCAGCTTACCTTCAAGATGTGAATATCAGGCAATAGTGTCAGTGCTTTATTTACATAATTAAATTAAAAATTTTGATTATCTTTATGGCCGCGATATGCAAAAGATATGGGCAGCAATGATGGAGTTGGAAGACAAGTCGTAGATAGCGAATGTCAGATGGTTTATACTCATATCATCATCCCCAATTGTTATGACTAATGCTAATTAAACAGTCTCATTTTACTTTATTAAACTACTTAAACATAGGATATACGATTTTGTAATATAATTTAATTACAAATCGTGATACAAAAGAGAGAAATATGGTAACCGGTCAGTGGTCAACTTATATACTGAAAGTGAATTCAATGATGACTCTACACTACGTTTGTCGGTGTTCTGTAAGCCAAGCAAAGAGATCTTCCTGCCCGAGTTACCAATTCGATATATCAGCTCCATAGTTAAGCTAATAAAATTTTCATAACAAGAAAGCAGAAATGAGCTGCATACGTGTAGATTACTACGAGTAGAATCATCTCTGCTAACTAATTGATGCCGACTTACTTATATCTTATAATTTACAGTACGAATACGAGTAACAATCATTTTAAGACTTCTAAATGCACGATACAAAGCAATATTACTCTACTTAGTGAAATTAATCTTATTATTAGATACTTTTTCTAGATAGATTTAGCCCTTTCATGGAAAATGCAGGTAAAATTTTGCATTCATTTTCATCATCAACGAAGTAATTATTACATCGATTGATTAACTTATTAGTTTTAAGTTTTATATTTATTGCTCTAATTACCTAGATAGTGCCACATTGGCCATTCTTTCCATATTAGAGATGTTTCGAGCCTAGAGCTTCTTGTAATCAATTAATCCACAATCTCGGCTTTAATTATAATTACAAGATGACGTAACTGCTATATGAATATTATTACGCACGCGTATTTAAAATGGATGCTAAGGCCTTGAGCAGACATCGATCCTGACCTGCAGTGGCTATATTAATTAAATAGCGCTCTACCATATTTATTCTGCTCGGCATTCGATAACCTCCAATGTGCATCAAAGTGGCTGCATTGATCTTAAGTTAACTTTCTCAGTTTTTATTCTTTATTGATCGACGTTTAGGACATTGAAATTGCTCATTTTATTATAAATAAAGTCAGCTTTAGTCGCTGTTTGAAATGGATAAAACGTAAGTAAACATTTTAGGAAGCAGTTATCATCAATTTCTACTTTGTACTTGATAACTTGTTACGAAATGGCTGGTAAGACTCCACTCCATTAATTAGCATCTCTATCGGCTTGTCTGCAGTCAATATATGTACTTGCTAAGAGTAAGGTGTTAAAGTCTTTATATAAATTATCATCTTAAATTGAATTACCTATAAATGGACTCACGAAAATAACAAGTTGTGATTATTAAAAGTAGTGAAATCTACAGTAGACTGGTTACTGATCACTTGAATAGTCAGATAAACTTAGTATTTATCAAATTTATCATACCACAATCTCTTCTAGAGCTAAACTTCAGAACTTCAATTTTATTGAAATGTCCATCAGTTAAATCGTACAGCTAATCTATATAAACATCTACGAGCTCTGCTTAGATAACTTTATTAAACCATTTCGATTATCTACGTAAATGTGCCTCAAAACATAGATCAAAAAGTGCTAATATCGGCGAATTCCAAACTACGCTTTAACGTTTTAATTATCTTCCAAATACTACGCTATAGTTTTTCTATAAAATTCGTATAATTCGATGTTCTGCTATAATAAAATAAAATTAAGATAGATAGCAAACGAATAAGTATCTACGGTACAAGTTTACTAGCTAACAACTATCAGTTACTTTCGTTAATTTATGCTGCATATTATTATAATATCTAATCTGTAAGAATTTCCCTTAAGTTACCGTAAATTAGCAGCTGATAAACTACTTCTTTAATTTCTTATTATCTACTGTCGTCAGGAATATCGACGTCACATAGCATCATGAATTTTAAACAATCAGACTCGATTTAGGTATAAAGTGTAGATAGATCATTAACCTGCAAAGCGATCTACGTACATATTATCCTGCTGTCTCGTTATCATTATAATACAATGAAAATATGTTTAATCCATTAACTTTTATCCATTTGTAAGTGATCTAGACTGCAATTATAGCGACTAAGATCGAAATAGATAATTTCTGCTTATTAAATACGTCAATTCCTATTTTTATCTGATTGAGATGTGATCTTTGCCCAGATACCATTTTGTTTCATACTAATATAGACTTTTGCTAATTTCTGAAAATTTAAAGCAAAATTTAGTGAATTCGACCCATAATAGCAGAATATAAGTGAAAAAGAATGCTATAAGTTCTACACATAACAATAACTGTTAATAGTGCCCTAGTTTATTAAGGAATTAAAGTTCAAGTAATATAAATTAAGACATTGCCGATATGTCTACTACAGAAATTACATTAATCTTGTATTAAAGTACTATCAATTTTTACCATTTTTATACAAATCTAATAATTATTGTCTATTAAATTATTACAAGCGTTGTAAGAACATTCGAAATTTTTCTTTACAATGGCGAAACTGTGCGAGTTAATAATCCAGATTCACGTAAGCGATACTTGCTAGTAATTTACAACTATATTTGCTGATATAACGTTTATACATTATCGTCTTTATGTCTAATCATTAAAACTATCTTCAACACCGCAGTGCAAATAATCAAAATACGTATATCTCTTTTTACATAACGATAGCTGCACAACGCTATTTTAACCTGATTATCAAAGATATTGGCGCAGAATGGAAAGACTTAGCTAGAGTCCTAGATTTTGATCAGACCCAAATTAAAACTATTAAAGCCAATAATCCTCTCGATGTCAATGACCAATGTGCGGAGATGTTACATGTACAACATAATACGAAAGGGAAAAGTTTCAACAAGTTAGAGCTAATTAAAGCTCTCTATGAAGCTAATTTAGCTGCAGTTGCAGAAAAGATAAACATCGATCCGGATGAGATAACCCAAGATCCTGGTAAATATCGTCATTGTTTAATATTTTTACTTGACGTAGAAAATTGTTAATTAACTACTATACTAATATGAATATTAGAGTTATTGCATCATGAATTAAGATTAGTATCGACACAGCAGTAGAGTTGATCACTAGAATAACTAATAGTTACAGTATAATGAAATTAATTAATGAGAGATAAATATGTATAATTACTACTTGAAATTTAAAACCTATATGTAGTGAGAGCCAGCAAGCATTAAACAGTAATAAAGATCAAGGTCAAGTACATAAAATTGTTCATTTAAAATAACTAGAATATATTCAGTGAAAGAGTAAGACATATATCATATTGTATAAATGCTACAGAATTGACAAAATCCTTTTAGTTATAAATGTCACAAAGACACGATATCGCAATGTATCAAAGTCAAAGGCATGAAATTAGGGATTTAAACAGATAGATTATAATTAACAAAAAGTGCAATCAAGGCTCAATGTAACAGAATTAACTAGTGTAATACTTAGAGAAGTTACAACAGAAAGAAATGATAAGTTAATAGTTTAGTTAATATAGATTGTTCTGCTATGATTTGATTTTATAAATGCACATATAACAATGTGCACTTTTACTTTGAAAAAAAATTTGTACTAAAAGTTATCATAGCTAAACAAACTAACTTACATTACGATTACTTAATTAATGTTCTATTCTACTTAAAATTACTGCATTAGCAAGATTAAACTAGCTATAAGTAATTGGCCGCTACCGCTAACTTTATCAAGCCTACATAGCATGATGCTTATGTTATAAACCTGCAATAAGAATCAGGTTATCAACTAATTACATAATTTCCTTTTGATTTTTTCTATTGTATAGGTAATAGTGGATCAAAAATTAATCGTCAGCAGAGTACTGGTATGATAAATTATATAACAAGTACTAGCAGCGTCCTAGTAGACATTTTTAGCTTTACGTATTGTAATACATGAATCTATGATTTAAAGTCCATCAATTAGATAAATGCTATTACTAATCAAATGTTGCAGATACTACCGAATATCTCTTTGATGTGGCAGATAAACTACAAGAAGATTGGATTAAATTAGTACCAAGGTTGGATCGAGAAGGAAAGATTGATATTAAAAAGATTCAAAATAAGAGTAACGACCACTTTGATCGTGGTTTTGAATTTTTGGATAAATGGCATGGAATATATGGTAAATCTGCTACCAAAAATAAATTAAAAGCGGCGCTAAAAGTTATTAAGAGGGCTGATGTCGCAGACGAGATTGGTATTTAAATTAATCTAATATAACGTAAAACTCACTATGAATTTATATTCGTTTTATAAGGAATATCAAATTACAATAAACTGTGATATCGTGTCACTATCACGGAAAACAATTTATAATGTACTAGTATTAGATTATATTGATGTATAAAATATTACCAGATATTTAATTTTTAGTCATTTAGAGCATATACTAGGCATATTATCCATGTAGTGTATTACAGCTGTCGATTAAAGTTGGTTAAAAGAGGTTATTCTTTATTCCAGACAACACCATAACCGGAGGCCAAAGTACCATGGCAGTCTCGTCGGCTCCGAATACAGCTACTACAATTGACAGCTCGATTAAACCTGCAATAACTACTGCTGAACAAGGTAGTTAATATATTGTTTCCATATATAAGTCAATTTAGGATTCTTGCTATTTAGTATATCAAGTATTAGTTTTAAAAGCGCTGTAAAATAAACTTTCTAGCAAGTTCTTCAAGGTAGCTTTTCACAAAGTTTACTATACCCATTATTCCAGAGTGATATAGTCATTCACTGAATCATTCATACTTAGAATAATAAAGGATAGCAAACAAAGTTCAACTAGGTAGATATCCCATCAGTAAGTTGATTGTAGGTCATTGATTGATAGACAAGTCGTATGATACTTTAAATAATTATGTATTAGGCAAGTCTATTGATTTTACTAACCTTGATCATTAGTCATATTCAAGTATGTAATTTATTTTGTAGTGGTATTTCTACAACCTTAACGTATAGCCTATTTTATGCATTTGAGATAATTTTACGAGAAGATAAAATTTACCTTATATTAGACTAGTTGATAGAATCCTTACCTGCAGTAATTCTATATCTAACTACTTGAAGGAATTTATAAGTTTGCTTAACTAAAAAACATATTGTGTTTATGCATACTGTATCCGAGTATGCTTTCTATCAATACTAATCCAGAATATTAAACCTGTTGTATGAATTCTGATCAAGGTGGAAGAGCTACGGATCCCATAAAAGATGGTAAATTAGTAATAGTCATCTGCTTATTTTAATTACTTTCTTGCAACATACATTAGCTTAATGCTCAGATTTGATAGTCAATCATATATACCGTTGATTATGTCCTTAATTATTTACCTATATTTGCTATGGATTTTAACAATAACATTTGATAAATGATATGTTACTTATTAAGATTTATTTATTTACAATACTACATCCTCACTAAGTATCAAATTTGTAGCTAAGTTATTAAGTTGCTTTAATCCCGATTAATTCATGGCCACAGTATATGTAGCATAGAAGAATTCTTATCAAGATACCACACCTGTCGCATTCAAGTATTAATACCGTAGTTTAATACCAACATAGACTACATAAACTAGGCTACACTATTGCCAACGATGTTCGGTATTTCGGATCACATACAGATATTAATAAGTTAGGCTAGAAATTTTAGTAATGAAAATGAATCCATGATAATTACAGCGAAATTACACATTTACTTCAATGCTTTGATGTTCTATATAGAGGGTAGAAGGCGCGAAATCTTCATGTATTTAGCTGATAGAATAAAATCAAAGAAATTAAAAGAATTTGGTCGAAAATTGAAATTAAATCCTAATGATGTTGATGACATAACCGATACGAACGATGTCAGATTTGACAAGTGTATTCATCTGTTGGAAACATGGTATACTACATTTGCTTCAGAAGCGACATTTGATGTATTACTATCAGTTTTGAAAAGTTGCAAAGAGACATTAATAGCCGATGAATTAAAAAAAAATTAATTTTGCTGATGCCAAAATTATCACTACGTAATGATTGTATGAATGGAATTGGAAAGATAAATTATAAACTTAGAAAGGCGACCGGGCAATGTTATGTGCATAAATTTTACTGGTGGAATGGCTACTCTAGAAAATTTTGATTTAGTATAATTAAATTATGGCTTTACAAACCATTTCATTCCTTACATTTTTAGAATGATTTTATACTTACTACTTCATGCTGCATTGTCATAACATTTTCTACTGGATTAAAGTTCGATCTTTGATGCTTAGAATGAAGAAATTGATGACTGAGAAAGTTTCTTGTGCTTACACCTACTTGTGAAATACCATTCATTATTTTAATTTAGAAAATTAATTCATGTTGAAGTTTATTGACGTTTTCCAAGTTATTTTACCTTTGCTTGTGAAATCTATATAACAGATCTTTTACAGCCATTATTTTATCACGATAGGATCATTTATTACAAATGAACACAGGTAAAGAGAAATTAGTTTAACACCTACATCTTGTAATTAATGGTATATTTTTATATAAGATGTCTGTAAAGTGCCTTAGTTTGACAGGCTGTTCGATGCAACATTTGCCATACTTTTGCTTGCTTTAAGGAAGTATTACTTCTGTGTCGATTATGTATTGTTTTAATCAATTTCTTAATGAAAACGATTTCATGGCATCAAATAAATTAACATGTATTTATTTTACTCAGAATAGAACTGTCGTAGATTTAATTACATTGATAATACATTGTTTATATGAGACTTAAAATACAAGTAGAAGAGAAATAAATACTTCTTTACCTATAACACTAATGCATTGTCTATATCAGATTTTATGCGTATGTAGAGGAGAAATAAATATCTTAGCATGCTTATTAAACTAACAGGGAATAGATAGATTGCAGAAAGGAAATAGAGTACAAAAAACTGCTACCTTATGGAATAGAAAACCGTGAAAAGTATTTCTTGAAAATTTTATTACTTTCCATAATTACTGGTACTCTTTCTATTCTGACTGCTCGTTCTAAAGTTGAATGACGAATCAAAATCGTAAATAGCAATGTCACAGCTAATTTATGTCTTTGTAATGTACAATTATTGTTCAGAATATTATAGTAATACTTCTGTAAGCGTATTACATAATTACTAAGGGTATACATGATCATCCAAAGCGTTTATGCACCATATAAAACATATACAATATATCAATAATAATATCTATTTTCTATAATGTATGTTCTACTTATTGTTTTGGAATGATAGCTTATGCTTATATTGCAGTGTCTGCGTAAATTATTAGCTAAGAATTTGCTTCAAGTCTTTATATACTTCTGTCCTTCTCCTTCAGGTTTAGATCGATTTTGCTATTTGACTAATATTAGTGAAATTTTTGTAATGCTCCTTATTCTCGTACGCGTGTTACAATATATATTATCAAAAAGACCGTCTAAGTCCTAGCAACTACACTAAAGATAATTTATGTGCTGCTTTTCAATTTTATTAATTATATAGTCTGCAACAGATATTGGAAAGTATGATGCTGAGCTGTAAAGAATGATAAAGTATTTCAATAGTCGCTTATAGGGCGGTAAATCCGAGTTATTAGTAGTATTGATCAAGATAGTTCAGTCACTGAAACGTATAGATTATTTGCCTTATAAAAAAGTAGTGTGTGAGGTAAAGTAGTTTTTGTATGAATGTATAATACACAATAACTTTGGTACTGGATACAAGTAATTTGTAAAAGATTTATTTATGCTTGATTTAAATTACGCTGGAAATAATACTTTTATATTAACTGAAATAAATGGCCGCAATTGTAATTCACAATTATCTAGTACTGCCGAAACCAAACATACTACAGCATATCAACTCATGTAAAAATATTGAATTTCAGTATCTATGTACGATATCCGTATATTGTAATGAAATTGAATTGCATAATTAAAAATGGATATCTTAAAATTTATAAGTAATTATCATCAACTATTACGTTAACTAATTTTTTGTGCAATTGAATAACATGACTATACTGTAGTTAACGACAGCAGTTTTACTTGTTAAGTATAACTTTTCCCTACTAACAGAAAGTACATCAAAGCTTGTAATAGTCGATACAGTCGGCTAGACAAATAACATCACATACTGCTACAATAATTATAAAGGCGTTATGACTTAACACATCGAAATTTAATTTGCTAAATTTATAAATTTCTTCCTGACATTTACCTTTATTTGATAAATGTTTCGACTAATGTACTTATAAATTTTAGTAACATAGAAAACTTATCAGTTCATAACACTTTGTTTATTCAGCAATCGGCGAAATTAAGCATTTAGCTTTATGAAAGATGCGAAGTTATGAATTCTGATATGAGGGTAGCGCCTTCATCTTGCCACATGGTGACATGGTCACCTTTTCCTTCAATAACTTCAACGTTTCCATTGCATTGTTCTTGTTGTCCGTAGTCTTTACCTTGGCTCTCACCGATACTATCCCTACTTGATGATGTTACCATTAATACGTTACCGTTGAATTTGGTAGATGGTTCATATTTACCACTAGCTTGAGTTAAATTGACAAATGATCTAGCGCCCCAAGCTACATGCTCTCGATCAATGTCGGCAATCTTTTCAGAAATAGCTGACGTAATATGATCCAGTTT
The DNA here is from genome assembly GCF_000150275.1 of Trichoplax adhaerens. NCBI lineage: Eukaryota > Metazoa > Placozoa > Uniplacotomia > Trichoplacea > Trichoplacidae > Trichoplax > Trichoplax adhaerens. Next base: position 44,687 of record NW_002060959.1, read on the forward strand.
ATCTTTAATTGTTGGAAACTTCAATAGCTTTTCTATTGCCTCTCCGTGATATAAGTTAGGAATAAATAACCTGGCATAGTGAAATAGTGCTTCAGCATCGTATTGTTCTTGTGTGACTACTCCTAAACGTTCCCGATAGATATTGAAGCGTTCTTTAGTATAACAGAATGAGCCATCAATCATGTGCATCTTATCAAGATTATCTTTATTTTCCCGTTGTAACTGTAACGCAACTTCGTGAGCGGCAGTACAACCAAATGAATAACCGCAGATACGATATGGGCCTTGATTTTGAACTTCCTTAATTTTCTGTAGGTAAAATGATGCTAATCCTTCTATCGTTTCTGTTGGCGCATCTGGTGTTAATTGGATACCGTAAGCTGGAATCTTTAATTTACTAGCTACTTCCTTAAATCGCTCCACAGATCCTTCGATCGGATGGAAAATGAAAATAGGTGTTTCATTTGATTCTACTTCATTCAATCGAACTACTGTGCCTAATTTAATTTGTTCCTTTGTCGGTAATTCGTTAGCTTGGACTCCAGGCATAGCGTTTACATCTTCTTGACTGTCATTACCGCCAGCTTCCTCTGTACTCTGTGATGCTATAGTAATATTTCTCAACTTATTCATAGTTAGCTGTCGAACTTCTTGTATTGGCAATGGTGTATTAAAATCTCTTTCTAAAATTTGTCTAATCTCTACACCCATCAAGGAATCCAATCCCAGATCTGATAACGTAGAGTCTTGGCCTACAGTTGATGGATCCTTAATACCTAAAATATTAGCAACACTTTTAACTAAATCTTCGGATGTCAGTTGATCACCTCCTCCTGTGGCACTTTCACGAGTTGGTTGAACAAAGCTGGATACCACTGGATGCTTACTGATTAAAAACTTCTCCATCATATCTAAGCATGAGTGAATACGTTGTGGTAACGTACCACATATTACAGTTGTATTACTAGCTTTCATGCTTTCGATAACCATCCCAACATCATCGACTGCTCCCCATTGAATAGCTAATGCTGGTAAATTCTCATGATGTCGTCTCTCACAAATACGTTCCATAGCTGAATTTGCATAACCATAATTCGCTTGGCCAGCGTTACCACGACCACAACTCACCGATGAGAAAATTACAAACCATTCCAAACCATCACATCTCTTTCGTGTTACCCGATCTAAATGAATAGTGCCATCGACTTTAGGTTTAGCCACCTCATCAAATAATTCCTTTGTTTGGTTCTCCAAAAATCCATCACGTAGTACTGCTGCTAAATGAAATATACCACCAACTGGACCTAATTCTTCTGCTTGTTTAATTAATTCTTCGGTACTTTCAATCGATGTTACATTGCATGTAGAGACAGATACTTTAATACCTTTCTTTCTCCAATATTTCACTCGACGAGCTTGATAACCATTTCGAATACCGGATCTACTAGTTAATACAAGTTTTTCTGCTCCGCGATCTACTAACCATTGTGCCAGTTCTAGACCGAATCCACCCAAACCACCGGTAACGATATAACTTTTATGCGGATTACAATAGCAACGAGATATAGTCTTTAAACTTACAGGCTTACTTATGGGATCATCTTCTTCACGCACTTGTAGAACAACTTTGCCAATGTGTTTACCAGCAGCCATATATCGGAATGCGCCTTCTAAGTCGTTTCGATTAAATACGACATTGTTTAATGGTTGGACTACACCACTTTTTATGCCCTCTAATATCATTCGGTGTACCATCGGCCATTCCTTGTTTTCACCGTCAATTAAAGCATCCAGCAAAATTCCATGAAACGATACATTACGTAAAAATAGAGCCATACCTAATGCTGAATTATTAGATAAATCGTATTTTCCAATTTCCAAGAATCGACCATGACGAGCTACTACTCGTACACTTGCTTGTAGTTTTTCTTCGGCTAATGAATTCAATACTACATCAACACCACGTCCATTGGTAGCTTCCATTACCAATTTTTCAAATGTTAAATTACGGGAATTACCGATATTTTCTCTGCATAATTTCGGGAACTTCTTTAATAAAAATTCTACCTTTTGTTCTGTACCTACTGTGGTAAAAACTGTGCATCCTTTCGATAAAGCTATAGCAATAGCAGCCTGACCTACACCACCAGCACCTGAATGAATCAATACAGATTCGCCATCTTTTAATTGACCTCGTGTAATTAGGGAATAATATGCTGTCGCATATACTACTGGTACAGTAGCTGCATCGCGTAGACTCCATGAATCAGGAATAGGGAATGTACAATTTTTCTTCATGACAATATTAGTCGCTAAACCCTTAGCATTGACGAATCCCATTACCCGGTTGCCCTTTTCGTCTTTACCTGACCATTCCAAACCTAATACACAATCTTGTGAAGCTAAATCGCCTGGTAGTGCATCTGGAGGTAATTTACCTGCAGCCAACATAATATCTCGGAAATTTAATGGTGCGTAGTAGATATAATATGAACCTTCATCACTTTTTGGTTGAGCATGCTTTGATGAAGCGAACCATCGTAATGATGATAAATCACCACGAGTTACAACGTTCACATATGCTTGTTCATTAGTCAATTCAGAAGATTCACCTTTACGTACAAATAAATGACGGAATGATCCTAATTTTCCATTACGATGAATATTCATAGCAAGATCAAGTCGTTGAATATTTTTCATTTCTTGAGTTAACTTTATATCAGGACTGGAGCCATTTAGCTGAGCGTTAAATACACAGCGAATATTTTCACCGCCAGGTTCTTTACGTAAGCAATTAGTCATACCTACAATACCTGATGTACTATTGCGATCACTTAATAACCAAATCTTTTGGTTATTCTTATTATTTGAAATGAATTTTTTCAATTCATCAACCCAATCAAAATTCTGATTACTGATGTTTAGTATGGTTGGCGAATTGACAACGTTTCTAGGATTATCTAGGCAGCAGAGGAATAGTGTTGATAGTAGGCCGTCACTCTTCTTACCAACAACATTGAATCCTCCGGCTTCTAAAATTTTCACCCATTCATCTTCTGATAACATATTATGAACTGGTTCATTCTTATCACGCCATGCTTTATCATTTACTCCGAATATAGATAGTACTGTCGCAAAACTACGAGTGCATTCATGTAAAAGAAAGAATCCACCTTCTTTCAGCATTTTTGCAGCCATTGATACTTGTTCTTCCGCTTTCAAATTTTCATGTACTGTAGCATAGTTACTTACAACTAAATGAGACGATTTTTTTAAATTTCTTTCAATCGATGATTTGCCGTTAAGGTTAACGATGGAGATGTCGTTAAATTTTTCTGCTTCCGGCTGAAGTTGAGATTCATCATTTCCGTTACCTACTAGAGCTGTATAACTGACGTTCGATTCTGGTTGTGAAAGAAGGACCGGTAATACACGTCTAAACAGTTGACCATGAGTAGCACCAATTTCTGCTACTTTCAAGGGAGAATGAAGTATATTTTCGAAAGCTACATCAACCGATGTTTTCAGGTATCTGTCAGTTAGCAACGCACCACTAAGGACGTCATCGGTGAATAATTTTTTGTTCTCCCATAATATTTCAGCAACTGATTCACTAAATGTATTGTCAGGTTTCAATTCGCATATTTTATTCAATAAGCTAAATATACCATGATCTTGACTGTCCAAGTAAGCTTCTATCTTATCATTGGCAAGATTTTGTCGTGCTTTCGTGTCTTGTTGCAATGCAATCAAATTCTTAACCGCATTAGGGACAACGTGACTATTAAATTTCTGACTAAGTTCTCCGTATTTCATTGCAGCATATTCTTCAATATCTGCTCTGTATTGCAATAAATTCTTATCTTTTCCAAAAATATCGCTCTCGAAATACGGTATGAAATAGATTTCTTCTAAACTGGGAGCATTTTGTCTATCTTGCTTTCGCGGAGCAACTGAAGTATGTAAGCCTTGTAGTTCTACTCCACCAGCGACACACATATTTGTATAAGGATTGATGCTATATTCCAAAAATTCTTCACTTTTCTCCACTTTTTCAGTTGTTTCTTCACCGCTATTCTCTCCTTTATCCTCACTTTCCTCTTCATGATCAAATGGCTGTTTGCGAGGATCGATACAAATATGACGAATTCGTGTTGGCAATCTTAGAGAACGCCCTGGTAGACTAAATACAGACATTTGTAACATAGTATCAAGGAAAGAAACCCAGTTGCCGTTCCACAATAGTTTCGCTCTCAATCCATTTTGTGCAGCAGTTTCGATACCTTGGAATGTTGGACCATAATCGTAGCCACGCAATCTTAGCTCTTTATAGACATCTTCCTTCGATAGTGGTGTAGCATCATCTTCACCGAATGCAGGTAATGGACTAATTTCCATATCATCTTCAGCAAGACTAACTTTGCCAGATACAGCTAAGCTACTGCCAGACGTTACCACAAATTTTCCAACTGCATCCATTATCTCGACTTGTAATTGAATACTGCCAGTTGATGGTAGGATAGTTGCTTGATGAATAGTAACATCTTCGAAAACAACTGGAGTCTCTCTAAACATTTTACCTTTAAGACGAGCTAATGCTCTCCATGCAAGCACAAGATAACCTGTAGCTGGATATAGAACACGCCCATCAATAGCATGTCCAAGAACATAATGATCAGGTGAATTAGGAGAGACATCAATATCAAATGTGATAGCAGCACCACCGTCTTTTCCGCCTTTCTTTGTGAAATGCTCTAAAGTGGGTACTGCCCATTCCTGTGAATGGTCCCAGACTACCGATGATGAAATCATTGGTGTACCTGGCGGAACCTATTAAGTAAAATATATTTTCCGATTAGTTATGTATTAGGGTCCTATAGAGCAAACTACTCAGATTTTGTAATAACATTAACTAGCTTAATTGATCCATTGCATATATACAAGTATTAAGATCAAGTTTAAAACTTCTTTTACTTTTATTTATTTCGCAAACTTACCGGTAGTGAAGTTTTAGTCAAGAATGCAGAAGGATCAATGTTTACTCCATTCATGTACAACTGGCCAAGAGTTGTAAAAAATAGTTCTCGATTGCGAGGGTTATCCTTTCGCATAGTTTTCATTATTGTACAAGTCTTACTCATAGAGCGCTTCAACACAGCTTGAAGTAAATGATGCGGGCTAATTTCTATTACTATAGCATCTTCTGGTACTTTCTGCATAGCATCGTAAAACAATACTGGACTTACGAAGTTATTAACATAGTAATCTGCTCCAGCGTATTTTGCAATGTCTTCATGTAATTTAGATTCTGATACTGAAGAGCTAATCCAGCGAGATGAACGAAGCTTCGGTTGCGTAACAATTTTCTCAACAGCAGCTTTAAAAAATGGTGCAGCTTTCTTGATATAGTGAGAGTGAAAGGCTACACCTGCTGTCTCTACTTTTTTGGCAAAAATTTCTAATTATGGAAAAATGAATTATTTTGAGGTACGAGATAAAACGGCAATGTCAAGTCAACTAAACAAATTTATCCCAATTTATGACTTATCTATCAAAAATTGTAATCACATCAGTAGGGTTAAAGTGTTTACATCTATCTATTGCTATTAGCTAACCTTCAGATTTTAATTGTTTGACAACTTCTTCCACTTTATCTGGATCACCCGAGATAGTAACAGTTTTTTCTGCGTTATGACATGCAGCTACAACATCATCTGGACAACGCTTTTTCGCTTCTGCCCATGTTAATCCGACAGCAGCCATTGCACCTTTCTCTAATTTAGCATCTAAGATAGATTGACCTCTCCAGTAGCCAACCTGCACTGCTTCTTCTAGTGTCAGTGCTCCATCAGCATAACCACAAGCTACTTCACCGGCACTATGACCGAATAGACCTATAAAAAAATATCAAAGTTTGATGTCTAAAACAACTGCTAGTTACATATAGTCTACATCATTAGCATCCAATAATAAGCTTCTAGTTTTATGTACTATGATTACAATATTGAATTGGAACAAATTGCCTTAATTTGATATACTTTTATCTATAAGACTGTTATGTAATAGCTTCTACGTACCATCTGGTTTAAGGCCACAAGCTTTCAAACAATCGACTAATGCCACTTGTATGACTACTAGCCCAGTGAATGAGTTTCGGACATTTTCAAATGTGTCTTGATCACTATTTAGTAACAGATCCATTACATCCAATCCTGTTGGGAGTAACATTTCACGTGCTCTTTCAATACTCTCGCGAAATACTTCAAATTTCATCATATCTCGACCCATCTTAGCCCAGTGGACTCCCATACCTGAAAACACCCACCATACTGGACGCTTACTTGTTGGTGCAACATCAACATCGTGGATGGCATTTTCTGAATTTAATATTGTGAAACCACGTTGAGGATGATAATTGCTGGCAGTGGGTGTATCGGACATGCTATTTAGGAGATTGATTAAATCAGCTTTATCATGATGTTGATTAGCAAGTTCACATAACTTCTCCACGCTTTCTTTTGTACGACCAGAGCATAGTGCTATGGATAAATCGTTACTTATTGTTAATTGGCTGTCCTCTTCATGGAAAATTCTCGGTTTCAGCACGGCATGAGAATTGGCACCACCAAATCCGAACGAGTTCACACCGACATAGCCATCTGAAATTAGAGACGACCTCATGTTAATAATCACTACTTATCTAAACTGGTATCACTAATGTAAAAAGTCTATCTTATTGACGGTGTAATCGATCAACTCCTTGGTATAGCATCTTGTTTGCATAGACAAGTATCGAGGAGTATACTATGTATAGTATGTATTGACCTGGAAATGGTGTATTTTCTGTAACGACTTTCAAACGCCCATCTAGCAATCCTGGAATGTCAGGATTGGGATTTTTGTAGTGCAAATTAGCTGTTAAAGTGCCATGTTGAGTGCATGCGAGTACTTTAGCAACAGCTGCTAATCCAGATGCAGGCTCACTATGTCCCATATTGGATTTGACGGTCCCAATGAGTAGAGGTTTATTACCACGGACCTCGCCTGCAAACATATCACAGATTGAATTGACTTCTTGTGGATCACCAGCTTTAGTACCTGTTCCATGAGCTTCAACGTAACTAACATCACCAGGATTGATACCAGCTTCATTGTAGATTTCCTTTAATAGGCGAAATTGTGCTCTGCCATTGGGAAATGTAACACCCTGCTCCTTGTATCCGTCACAATTGGATTTAGTATAGGGGACGGTGGCATAAATACGTTTGGCAACGCTTTTCTTCAGTAAAAGTACTGAAATGATACCTAAATATCGAATTATTGTGATATTTTAGACAAGGATATGCAATTTGTAGGTGATAGAGTATCATGCAAGAATGGTGATAATATGTAGGGTATTAGAATGGATCCTATTCTCGAGGTTACGGTTGCCATTGAAAATATTGAAAATTACCTTCAGCACGACAGTAGCCATTACTAGCAGCATCGAATGCTTTGCACGAGCCATCGTGCGATAACATTCCAAATTTATGAAATTCCAAGCCAGTATTGGGTTTGAAATGACAGCATACCCCGCCAACAATTGCACCTTCACAACGTCCCATCCTGATTGATTGTACACCTTGATCGAAAGCGACTAACGATGAAGAGCAAGCAGTATCGACAGCAAAACTAGGCCCTGTGTCAACAAAAGCAAAGATTGTCTTCAACCTTGATCGCAATATCGGTCTAGTTCAGGCTATTTTAATGGCAGTCACAATAGCTATTTTATCATGTGTACTATTTATTACCATCACTCATTGACTTATTTGCCATCAAGGAAAACAAGTTTAAATTGTGGACTTACCGCCAAAATTGAAGTAGTATGATACTCGATTGGCAAACATGCAGGCATGGCAGCCAGTCGCACTGTAGCCTATCTGCGATTCTGCATCAGATTGGTAAGCGTGCAAAGCTTCGCTCAAGGTTTCTCCTACAAAGACACCATAATTTTTGCCGCGTAAGGTGTAAGGATTGAGACCAGCATCGACAATCGCTTCATAAGAGCATTCCAGCAGTATACGAAGTTGAGGATCCATGGTATTGGTTTGCTTGGGATGAATACCAAAGAAAGTTGCATCGAAAAGTTCGGGATTCTTCAATTTGCCATTACGCTTTGGTAATCCATACAATCCAGGAGGCCATCGTCGGTCATCTTCGGTGACCATATCTTCAGCGTTGAATAAATGATCCCAAAATTCTTGCATGTTATTGGATTCAGGTAAACGGCAAGAGATACCAGCAATAACAATTTCATCGTCGTCGATGAGTACCGGCGCCATCTGCAATAATTCAATCAATATGCATGGTCAGCTAGAGTCGTTCATGCTCAACCTTCAACTTAGTCGGATGATTGATCTACTGTCATTGAGGTGCGATAGACTAGATGCACTCTCATATGAATCGGCATGACTGCTAAGGGTACGTGGATCGCAACGTGCTCCATTGCTTCCGTCCAGGTAGCCTGCATTGGCGAGCTGGGTTGGCTTAGTAAAAAATTGTTTTACCATCGCCCGTTGTTTCCAAAAGAGTACAGTACTGTCCTAGACCTGTTTGCCCTAATCTGGTATGTCCAGACCGTAGAGGTAAGGTGAAAAAGAGTCTGTTTTTTAAATCTCAATTCAAACCCGAGTCCATCTCTGAATCGATTCACGGCTCTACAAAAACTTCCTTCCTCGTATGCTCTCCGCCCTCGCCCAATTCAATTTTATTTTCTACCGATGACGTACGTCAACATTTCCATTTTCAGGTACAGTATAGTGACACGGCAGGTCTAGTGACACCTAGCGTCGACACCACGATCGCACGACCGAAGGTTAAGGTTGCGCGACTGTCGCAAAAGAGTATCACGCCATTGATATCGCGAGTACTGGACAGTGTACTGTATTTTACTGTGGTTTTACTACTGTACTGTGCATAGTTGACTATCGCGCTAGACTAGCCACTCCCCATAGTCGAGCCTTATGGTGGAGGTGACGCATTGAGTGGGTATGACTCAGTGCTAGGTGAATGTGCCAGCCGGCATCCGTCTGACACATTGCTCCATACAATCCAACTGATGATCAGTGGGCACTGTTGAGTGTTGAGGGATTGCATAGCTATTCGTTCGGTTTAGTATCCAACTACGCTTGAACAGTATTGTAAAATGGTGCAACAAGTATAGCCTGATTCGGTCTCCAATGACTTGATAGCCATACCTTGCTTTGGTGGTGATGCAAGTCGTTTCACGTAGTCAATAAAGTACAAGACACGACCGTATTCCACGGTCACTCCACGTTGACATGGTTATGGATGACTGTACCACTGCGCAGTGCGCAGTGCGCTTTACTCTTCTACGTACGGTGCATAACCATCAACAATGTTCAATATCTGATCGTTCAAACCAGTCATTTCGCTTTACTCTTCTGTACAGTATTGTACTGTACTGTACATAACCATCTCCAATGTTCAATATCTGGTCATTCGAGCCTGTCATTTCCCACGACATGGCGGATCCAGAATTGCCGGTAAAACTGTTTCAGCGGCATTTTTGCATGTATTTTACAGGGAAATATTTGGGCCTACTGATCATGGACTACTATCGCTATACAGTGCATGGATTAGTCCATGGTGAGGTATTAAATGGAGTGGATGGTGTAATCCGTCGCCGGAATCGTATGGAATACAGTAATATCTAATCTACGGTGCTGTCAGGTACAGACTGTATAAATAGTACCTGTTGTTTGAAAAACAACATTTTTTTTAAAGCTATTTTTGAAATGCCATCCAAGTATGGCTGAGCCTTGAACCACTAGGACCTTGGAAAAGAACGATACAGTAACTGAAACTGTTACTAACAGCCCTGTTAGCCATTTAACAGTAATATTAAAAGTCATTATGTCACGCCGAACAATGATCTCGCAAAGTTGGAAGCCCTTAACCGATTGAGTACAAGCTGCATTGACATAAGTCCATTTAGATATAGTCGTTCCATACTCATCATGTCAATTCAGAATACCCTAAACCCCTAAATTAGCGATGCGATTGAAATTGAAGAGAAAAAAAATAGCTTACCTTTCTTATCTTCTTCTTCTGTGTCTTTTTTTTCAGCCCAAAATAATGGCACGATCTGATCAGATTGTTATTTGACTTGAAATCGGCCAAATAACCCTGCAGGAATTCACGTAGCTGTATCTTGCAATACAGTTGCGATAATTATGGAATTTGGAGGAGATTGGAAGCCAATTTATTACATCAATCTTCGATGCAATCAAATTGGCTTTCAATCTCCAACCAATCAGCTTGTCGGTTGCTTCAAAATCTCGCTCGGGCCATCAATAATAAATAATAGGCTGGAGTCACAGAGATCCGGATTGGGACCCGCGGGACGGACTCATTGTACTGTAGACTACAGTGTACAGTACAGCATAGTACGGTACATTCCATGAGACCATGCATAGACGCATGATTCATTGGTACAGGTGTGAACAATCATTATGGACATGCACTTTGTGCAGTACATTGTACTATTCAAAACAGTACTGTAGTGTACTGTACTGTACACTGTACATCTCAACCAGTGCACTGGGCACGGCAATGTGCTAACTACCCACACTCATTAGTGTGGGTAGTTAGCACATTTTGGGGTATTGCTATATTTCGTCTAGGTCTTTTAGCACATTTTTGGTTAATACCATATTGAGTGCTACTGTTCAGGGCGTATGACTACAGTAGTGAATTAATACAAAATTCCAATTCCAATTAGGACTTCTGTCATTTAGATATTAATTACAATTAGTAGTACAGTGAATTGCCATTATACTGCTTGGTGGATAGGTGGGGGCATATGCCGAGTAAAAATTGCATCTCCTATTTCAAGGGTTGTTTCGTATTTTACAACATCACTACCATATAATACCATATAGATATTGTATTTTGTTAGTATTATTATCATGTAATTAGGAGATGAAAACAAGAAGCATCATTTCAGTTTATTGGTGGATTCTACATAGCAGATGGTTATTATAACTGTAGCTATTTTACAAATAGATTAAAATTAACGTTATAATAATGCTATGGCAGCCCTATTTTTAATAGCGTATAGCTGTTATGAATTATTGGCCAAATAGTAGCTGTATACTCAATGTTATCCAATAGGAATGTAATCAAATTTTTTTAATTTATCCATTTGTGTTCAACTTTTCACGAATGTTACTAGCAGTTTCTAACAAAATCATGCAAACTTAAAATCGATCAACGATAGATCGCTCATGGACTTAGAGAATTCCTAGTGTCGCATTAATTTTAACCTTATCAATTGAATGCTTCAAAATTAATCACTGCTAACCAATATTGGTAACCAAATCACAACAGCTCTACAGTAACAACATCAATAGCAGAGTATCTTCAACTCTGTCTCAGTCTGCCATATATCGTCATTTGTATTGACTGGTTATGGAATAATAATAATAGAATCAGATATAAGCTTCTACAGTAGAAAGTGCAGTATAATCAATCAGGAGGCAATATCCGTTCATCCGATTTACTTCAATAAATATGTATGTTGTGATTTATGATGAGTTTGATCTTTATACTAGTAAAGTGATAATTAACATCCAACATAAACAACGATAAAGCAATAAAAGTAATGGATTCTTATGGTATAAAATGTTAATTTAAAGGAAGAGATAACCCGTTTTTGTAATAACTTTTTACTATCCACCAATTGAGGTAAATTAAATGTAGTGATACTAGGCAATAGGAAATTTTGAATACCGTTTTTAAATAATTTGTGTTTTAAATTGAGGCTAGAAATAGAAGAATCAATGCTGCAGTTTTCTTTCAATTAATTCAGAAGCCCATTTAATCCGTAAGCTAGCTATCAAAGTAGTAAATTTGGCTGGTAGTATAAACTGCGTAATGAAGTGTTACGGTATTGCGTTGCCTAAATTATAGAATTTAAGAAAGTATTATCACTGACAGTGTTTCAGTATTATAGTATAGTAAATGTTTACGTTAGACTAGTCAACTTGCCAGGAAGTAGTCTGTGACAGGAAGTTAATCTAACTTTTCATATCACAATCTTGTATATCGCTAAATCACTTTTCTTTTACATTGAACTCAGCAGAAGACTCCTAACTCATCTCGCTGAAGTTAGCTAACAGCTCTAGTTTAAATTAATTAAAAAATACTGTAAATATACAGCCTCCACCGAAAATCATTCCATTGAAGCCAGTTATTTTAGATAAAATTAGACATTTGTTTCAGTAGACATATACAAACATAAATCGTGTTATCAAGTCAAAAAAATGTCTTAAACCTTCTGAAAATGATTTTTTACACTATTTGACAGTAATATCAGCCTGTTCCGAAGTTGCTGCGACTTCGAATCAGAATCACTTTTCGTTTGGACAGTAATTATCTCCTATTACTCGAAAATGCTCAAATAGTAGCCTATCGTATGAGCTCTAATATCAATCTTTTATTAGGCGAATACAATTCCTCTATATCGCTATTTTGCCTTTTATTACATCATATTACTTTTATTTTAGCTTCTTATGGATTCACACCCTTTCGTTCAACTCATAATTGCAATATCGCGGTAGAAAGTGGCCTAACTAATCGTTGTGACTATGTAAGATTCTTGGCATTTATAAGCCCTTCTTTTCTCAAGATAATGCGATATATGCGTACGTGTATAGAAGTAGATTATATCAATATCAGAGGGCAATCATGTAGAAAGTGCATTGTACTATTTTATTGTTCTGATACACACCATCTCCATGTCGATTTCCATTTTACAACAAGCGATAGTAGTAAACTATCTTTCCAGAATGTTGTGAGCTACGAAGATGCATTTGGTCAACATCATCAAAACAAACCAAAATTGTCCTATGTGGCTAACAAATAATTCAACGACTGGCTGGTGAATAAGTGGGCCGTATGCCGAAAAATTTGTCTCCTACTGCTTTGGACAGCTAGATTGATATCTTAATGGATTAATGCTTTTACAAGTATTGAATGGTATATAAGTATTCAAATAGGGCTAATAGAGCAAAATTATAGTGTGTTCTAAACAACTTCTGCTTATTTGAATACCGAATTTTAGTATTTAATAGTTGATTCATAGAATTATTTATGAACTCGTCACTACAATTCAATATTCCCCTGGTAACTTATATTACTGCATCATGATGAAATAGCATAATTAATACAATTTTTTTTGTCAAGTTACTGCTTACTTAACTAGAAGATCAAAATAAGTAGCATCACTATAATTTTTTTTACCTACCTTGGACAGCAGATAAGTTTCACTGCTATAATTATTTTACAAGCTGATAGATTAGAATTAGCGGCATACTCGTATGTAAGGGTAATCTTATTTTGAAAACGTATAAGAATGTACTAAAGTCTGTCAGTTCCATCTATAAGTATTAAACACTTGACAAAGTAATAAAGTTTTGAAAATTAGAATCTTACAACGATCGATACAGTCGTAATTTGATTTATGATTTGATTTGTGAAAGTTTATTGCGCAATTATAGAATTTTACGTATTATTTACAAATCCGAGAATATTATCTACCGGAAATTATTTTAGTCAATCAGCTCTACTTCAGTAGATATAGATGCTATCTATAAAAATGGCAGTATCATCGGTAACAAAATCAATCGGATCTACTTTAATCCGAATGGTGAATTACAAAACCAAGTCATTTTCATCTTAATCAATAAAGTTATCGAGACCTTTTTAATATGTTAATGAAGATAACAAATAGTAATTAAGACTCGAATTTAAAAATGAGCTCAGACTTAAGCATATCTCATTAAAGGCATCGTGCCTATTTTGAACAGTACGGTACCTATTTGATATAAGCATAAACTTAATTAAGAAAGAGAGACAATCGGTCTTCGCCTTTATTATATTACATGTAGAAAGAATATCATTTCTACAAAATTGGCAATCATGCTAATTGTTATAAAAATAGAAGCCGTCTTAATACTTGGCAAGTAAAAAGCAGTTAAGCAGCTATTGAAGAAATTGAAATTTTTGCTTTGTTGAGTAAGGAGCTAACTATTATAATCAATTAAACTGCTAGTTCTGATGTTGTAACTTGTTCTATTCCGTGTGAATAATACTCCACTTTCAAGATAGCCTTCGCACACAATCTTTTATAACCTACTGTGATAATGCATTAATAAAAAACTGCTGAAATAGGTTATAGTCAATCCTATACTTTTTATAATCATTCGTTGATACTGTCAGAAACAAGTTAGTATCAATACTATGCTTAGAAATAGTTCTGTTAGGGTGGTTTTCCTAGTAAAAATAGTTTACCATCGTATTGTATTTATCTTTACTCTTATATGATTAGCATTTGGATACACTTAATAGTCTCTGTGCTACTATATTTAAGGCTCTTATTTTATTATTCTAAATGATCTTTGATCAGTACTATTTGCAAATCCTAATTTACAAGAACAGGTAAAAATAAGGATCTTACTTGCAATATAACATGGTAGAACATAATTACTAGGAGATAGTGTCGAGGCTGTCGGCTATGGCTCTAATTCAGTACTTACTACAAGTAGTTCATGCAGTACTGGAGTTGTCTTATTAGCAACTACTGTCGGCTAAACACTTTATGTACGCACTATCTATTATAATGCTTTCTATTTCGTTTATCAATATTAATCGAAATGATACACGAAACTATGCCTTATTCCTTATGTTGATTGTTTTAAAAATAGAAAATTTACTAAAAACTACTGTCTGCTAAAAACTTTATGTACGCATTATCTACTATAATACTTTCTATTTCATATGTCAATATTAATCGAAATGATTTCCTGAATAAGATGTATAAAATGTGGCTATGGTATTAATATCTTAACTGGATATCAAATTAAAATCGCCATAATCAATTAGCGATAGTTTTATCTACTATTTTACTTAATTTTATCACGTAGATATTCTGCTTTAAATTACTTTGTAGAAAATATGATAATTTGTACCTCAGCATTGCATTTCTATATGCCAATACAGTACGCCATACTAAGTTTTTTTTATTTGATGCTAATGTAGTTCGTATTTTGATAACTGATAAAATTAAAAAAACTCTCACTTCATTGTTCGCTTTATAATTCAGCATACGGTTATCCCGTTATGTACACGAAAGAATCTTTACTTTAACAAGTTTACTCGAGTAGAATAAAGGTCACAGCTGGTGATGAAGAATTTTTTTCTAGTCTATTCAATTACATTTAGAGAGAGAGGAAAGTGAATAATATAATCTAAATCAATCTCAAATTTAGTAGCTTACATTATAATTAATTATTGCAAAATTTGTTTGGGTTTCAAAGAGAGGCTGATGTAAGATCAGACGTAAAGCGATAGTTAATTACCGCCATCAGCTTGATACCCGGTCTATGATGTGTTGAGGTTTATGTATAACAATAACATTAGATGTAGACATTTTTAATCCTGCAATATATATAACTGCATCGCGCCCAATTGTTCATATTTTCCAGTTTAAATTGTAGAGAGTGTGTGAACTGCAGTTCGAATTCGAACACTATTCAATATTTTATTGCTTGTCTTCTTTTCTATTTTCTACCTTTAGCTAGAAAAATGTCCAGATTGATCGCATTTGTTGTTATCCTAGCTGCTATTGTACCCAATGGATTTTCTTCGGTATATTCTAGCTACATACTTAATGAAGAAACTCTTTTCTTTGCTGTTGCTATGCTTCATGATTACAGTAACATTTTTAGCAAATTACTATTTCTACTAATAGGACTAGTATTAAAATCATATTTTACTGTTGATAGGTGGTTATCAAGCATCGCGCTAAATCTTGTTATGAAGTCAAAGAGTATCTTCAAGCTAACGAGAATGGATTTTATAATCTATTCGATAGCTTAGGCAGTCCTTACACTACTTATTGCGATTTTGAATCCGATACACCATTTGTTTGGACCTTGATAGAATCGTTTTCGTTACAAGAAGCTCAAAAAACAGCTAATCGTAAAGGTGTGTATGTAAATCATCCTATCGGAGAATGTATTCTATCTTGGTCAGCATTTCGATTATCTAGACTCAGAATGGATACAATCATAAGCTCATATGGGACAACACACTATCGTACAACGTGCAATTTTAATTATGTTAATGGAACTGGATTAGCTAATCGTCGCGATTACTTGAGAGGGGAGATTTGTCGACGCAGTTATTTCCACAGTACTTGGGCATTAAATAGATATGGCCAACCGACGTATATATGCAACTACGTCGACTACGTCAATGTCCGTGGAACTACCTGTCGCAAGTGTACTGTTCCATTTGTTCGTCCTACAAGTAGCGTCCATGAACATATCGATCTTAGCATTGCAGCTTCCCATTGCAGTAAATTCACTCCTACCGATTCCATTTCCAATGAAGACGTTTTCGGACATTACGGTAATGCTAATCCGTTATTTTCATGTACGTCGAATGTGAATTCTACGACTAATTGGTGGTTAGGAGGTGCTTATATTGCTGAAGCTTTTTAAGCGTTTTATTACTATCAAAAACTTAATCATAATTTTGATAAGGATAGAACTTAAATTTATTTATCGCCGTCTCTACTTTAATTCAACTTAGAGCTGTGTACACTTTTTGTAGCAATTTATCTATCATTGTTTAGTAATCATCTTTCTAGATATGTAGCTATAATTTTGAAAATGAACAAGTAACTTAGTTATTTTAGCTGATAATGTGCCGTAGCAGGTTATCAATGTACGGTACATGAATGCATATCTCTGTGTACCCTAAAAAAGGAATAAAATTAATCTTTACACTCACTTGACAACTTGGTTTAATATCGCTTTATCCATGTCGAATAGTTGACAGATTCAATGAAGTCAAAAAGCTAAAGATATTCAAATAGTAGAACTAGTGTAGATTATTACAAAGTCATGCTGGTATAAGGTCTAACTTGCTAGAGATCTACTATTCTCTGAGCTACCGTACTATATCAGTATCATAAATTAAAGTTCAATATCTTTTCGTCTGGATTATGAGCTTTTTTAGTTCAAGTTCTATATCATGCTGAACCGCAAGTGCAATTTTGTAAATACCTTAAGAAATTATTTGTAGGTTAAATCTAGACACTTTCTAGTAGACACGAAGGTCTTACCCAACAATGTAGTGCTTACAGTAGGAGTGCCTATAATTCTCTCTGTCTAGCATTTATCCTCTATTATATTAATTGTTGATGGTTATATAAATACAATAATGGAATCATATCTACAATCTACAACGGAGAGAGTATAATTAAGCAGAAAGGAATACAATTAATTTCGCCTACTTCAGTGGGAAATTAAACTGTGTAAGTTTATTCAATAATAATAGAATCACGTCTACCGTATACATAAATGTGAGCATCATCGATTAAAAAGTATTAATCAATCAGATAAACTACAATAGAAAATTTAAATCATAAATGTTTATTTATTAAGAATAAAATCGTATATACTATTGATAAATATATCATCTAGATTGAAAGTCGAAGCGAGGCTATGCATAAACATGCCATATGAAGGTTATTGTAGCCATTTTAATTATTAATTAAATACGACCATCTAATGTAGGGCAGGCTTTCAAGAAAGTGTCAATTTATTTTACAGAAGTCTTTAACTTACTCAACGTGTGATTTCTTGGAATCATTCAGTAAAGTAATCGAAAGGTTATTAAGGCGTTGAATAAATGACAATAGCACGGGATTTCTGCTTCTCGTATTTAATCGAATAACTAACTTACGAATGAGGTGACAATTTTTTTCAACGCCTATTCGAAATCGCAAATCGAATTAACTTTTATTCTCTTAAGTTCTGATATCTCAGCAAGTTGTTTTCTTACTATCAATTCGATATTAATGGCTTTATGTAATAGAGCAGAAAAGGAATTGCAGTCATGATAAACTTTCAACAAGGTTAATCAAGGTTCATCGTTCTAAGAAAATCGTCATGAAAATTATACTTGATATCCAACCCAGGCAAATTTTAATCTTCTTATATTGATACACTTAAATCAGTGCAAGCTAAGGGATATACAGTATAAAAGAGCGAAATAACATATACATTAGACATTATTGACAATTCTGTTTGCCTTCTAAGCAATTGTTAATATTTGTGACAGTACTTGGTATAAATTATAAGCTTAGAAGAAGAAGTAACCCGCTTTTACAATTACTCGTTAATTAATATCCATCAAATTGAGGCAGACATTATTTGGTGTGATGTTAGACTAATAGAAAATTCAGATTCTATCTTGCATAATAGTGATTGTATTTTAAAGTAGAACATGGAATAAAGGAATAAACATTTTAGTGTTTTCCCATTAACACAGCAGGCTATTTTTAGTCCACAAGTGAGCCACTAAAATAGCAGAATACTGTTCGTAGTATAAAACCGCTCACGATTGAAATTAAGCTTACATTCTCCTCACACAATCTTGAATACAACCGCATCATTTTTATGCAAGTAGCGTAACATAAAATTCCTTACTTATATAATTCAAGATGGTCAAAATCTGGTCTCTCTTTGCTATTGTGGCTCTCTTACCACTTGTCATGCCAAATGTAAGTCTAATAGCTCAAGTTTAGATCGGATATACTCGTATACCTTTAGTAATTCTAATTCCCTTGATTTCGATCTGTAATATGAATAATGACGTTTACTTCTGTAGACACATCACAAACCTAAATCATGCTATGAAGTTAAACAATTCCTTAAAGCTACTGAAAATGGCTTTTTCACTCTTTATGATGCTAACGGTAACCCGTTCCGAAGTTTTTGCGATTTCGAATCAGAACCGCCTTTCGCTTGGACATTAATTGAATCTATGACTCTCGAAAATGCTCAAAAAGCACAACATAATAAGGGCTTCAGTGTCAATATCCCATTAGGCGAATGTCATACCTCTATGTCTCTCTTTCGCCTTCCATCCCATCATATGTCTTCTGTTTTATCTTCTTATGGATCCACACATTATCGTTCAACATGCAATTTCAATATCATTGAAGGAACTGGTCTAGCTAATCGTCGCGACTATATAAGATTCTCGGCATGTAGAGGTGCTTCTACTCTCAGTAATATAAACGGTGGCTGTGTAGAGGTAGATTATATCAATATCAGAGGGCAATCATGTAGAAAGTGCCAGATGCCATTTTATGCTTCTAGTTCATATCATCTTCATATCGATCTTAGTGGCGCAACAACTACTTGTAGTAGATTTGGTTTTACTAATTTTGTAGCCAATGAAGATGTGTTTGGCTACTATAACTCTCATAATCCAACATTTTCTTGTACTGCCAACAAAAATTCAACTACTGCTTGGTGGATAGGTGGGGCATATGCCGAGTAAAATTGGATCTCTCATTTGGTAACTGTCTATTATTTTTATTGTTTCAATTGGTTACTTGCGTAGCACATTAAATCGAATCGTAAGACTTTTAGGGCTAGTTAAGCTATATAAGTACCCTGAATTGCAGATATTAATAATGGCAGTTCTATAATATTATTTGTTATTAGCTCGTGATTCGAATTAAATATATACTTATTGAGACTCAAGGGCTATTCAGTGTTTACAACATAACCACAAAATGCTGCAAATAATGTATTTTGTTAGGATTATCGTGTAATTAGTAGGTTAAATTAGGAGGAGCATTCTAGTACATTTGTCGATTCGGGATAGCAAATAGCTATTATAACTGCATTTATTTTCGAAATAAATTACAATTAACGTTATAACTACGGCATACCAGCCCTATTTTAATAGCGTTTAGCTACTAAAAATTATTAGCAAAATATTAGCGGTATACTCAATGCTATAGAAGAAAAATTTAATAAAATCATCCACATTTATTAATTCGTGTCTAACTTTTCACGCATACTACTAACAGTCGTAACAAAGTCGTATAAACTTAAGTTTTCAGCGATAGATCACTCAGTCATTGGCTTAGAGTATTCATTATCTCCTATAACTTTTAACGTTATCAATTGAATGCTTAGAAATCAATTATATTGTTAGTCAACATTTCCACCTAAGTTACTACAAATCTACGGTACCAACACCTATGGTCTAGTATTTTAGCTTTCTTAGTTTACATAAATCCTGATTTGTATCAATTTTTGCCGGCTATGGAATAGTAATAATAAATTCAGATATACAATTTATACAGTAGAGAGTATAATTAATCACGATGTAAAATTGTCTATCCGATTGACTTCAGTCGAAAAGTGAATTATGAAAGTTAAGTTAATAATTATAATAGAATCACATTCTGCTATCAACAATATTGAGATAGTCCAGTAGAAACTATTAATCAGATCTACTACGATCGAAAAATGAAGTAAAAAAGATTATGGATTAATATTAGAATCGCAAGCGCCATCTTTAAACATGTGCATAATCAACGAAATAGTCCAATCAATCGTATTTACTCCAATCCGTAAGTAAATCATAAAGCCAATCTCTATTCAACTTCATCGATTCAACTTCATCGATAAATAAATCGATATAAACTTCAACTTATAATTACTTGAACTGCGGATCTTATTAACGGTTGATTTAAAGAATTATTTACATGAACTAGTCACTACAATTCAATTTGCCCTTCGCGTGTTTTATACTATTACACATTTTACAGTATCATGATAAAATCGCATAACCAATATAATTTTCTACATCGTCTAACTATATTCTCACACCTAGAAGATCAGAACAAGTAGCATCGATATAGTTCTTATTATCTACCTTAGATAACAAATAAATTTTACTATTATAATTATTTTACGGGCTGATAGATTAGAATTAACGATATACTCGTATATAAGATTGTTATTAGCTTTATAACGTGTAAGAATCTAATAAAGATTTTCGATCCAATCTGCTACCAGTTGACACTTAATGAATGCAACTAACAAAAGCAACAAGGTTTTGAAAATTTATACTTTATACTTATACTTTTCTTAGTCTAGAATTTATATTTAATAATCTTCGATGATTAAATAAAATATGAATAGAATCATCTGTACTGCCTATGAAGGGAAAAGTATAATCAACCAGGAAGTAGTACAATCAGCTAGATCTACTCTAATCTGAAATTGAATTTTAAAAGTTTTTTAATAATAATAGAATCGTATCTACTATCTATATAGATGTGATCATAATCCATATGAAGTCTTAATCAGATAAGAGACTGTCATTGGAAATTTAAATCATAACTGTTTGTTTATTAACAGCAGAATCGCATATACCAACATCATACATAAAATGAACAAAACAGGATTATCAATTGGATCGAATCCATTCGAAAATAAATTATAAGTCTAAATTATTTTATCTTAGTCAACAAAGCTGTCGAAATCTTTACTATGCTAGTGGGAATAAACACTAATAAGCTAGATTAGAAATTATAACGGAGTTATGTCTAAACCTTTCAAATCAAGGCTATGTTTGAACTTGCCAAATTGAGGCTATATTTAAACCTGCCAAATAGAGGCCAACGCAGCCTAAATAGCGTACGCAAGGTAATATTTTGTAGCGTCAAGTGTGGCATGCTCAAACATCTTGAAAGTTGGAAGTGTTAGACCTAGATATTGTGGACCATTGTCCAAAAAGGCAATACAGTTCTCGTAAATCCTATTTCACTCTTTTCTTTGTATGCAGTATTCCTCTTTCAATTTTTCGGCCATTTTTCCCTCTCTGCATTCACATAAAACTTTCAATAATGTATCAAGCTTTGTTGTTGAGCTGAATTCAGAATACCATGCCTCCAGCAGACGATCAACCTTCCAAAATCTGCTATTATTTGAATCAACTATTTCGTTAATGCTATTCGACGATAAATGCAATTTTCTACCAAATTCGGCCAACTTAGTTGATTCTATTTTATCGGCGATATCTATAAAGATGCTACGTCTATTAGAATCTATTAGGGAAGATCAAAATATTTGAACAAATCAATAATGTGGAGGTCATTATTAATTTGTTGTCATTGCTAAAATTCCGAGTACAGCACATCGTTATTTACCTATAAATTAAAACACTGAAAATCATTGACAATGAACTATTCATTTTTAGGTAGTATTCACTTAGCATTGGACTAATGAGCAGATTTTACATTACCAGTGGTTTTAGTATCATAATGACAATTCGAATATGTAACGAAATTATGGCAATGGATTAATAGCTTTTAGAACAACGAAATGACTATGCTATAAAAATTATGCTTCGTGAGAAGGCAATATCAAGCTGTTACAAGTTCTCGAAAACTATTTGAGATAAATAGGTGATCATTACTACTTTACCATCCTGTATTGGATCCATTGTGTTTTGAGTTGCCGTTTCTCCTTGTTGACTAGTCGTAGATTCTTGCATAACTGGTTTGATACCTACCGATTTACGTTAACAGATGCAAGTAATATATGAAATAAATATGAGAATATTAAATTTTTGGTGTTAAATATTGAAGGCTGTAGGTTCGTTTAAGTCGCTTGACATGGTATTGCAGCAGGTATTACAACATTATTTTATTCATATCTTTAACAAGCTCTATGTTTACGCACATGTACATATAAAAGCGAAAAAAGACACAATTTGAAACAAGTCAATAGATTCTATCAACTTGTCTAATTCAGAGTCACTATGTCCTATGATAACAATTGTTAAAATGCCTAAATGAGATCTATGTTGAAAGTTTTATCACTATTTGACAATTTATAATATTGCTGGAATATGCGTGATACTCGTGGAACTCCAATTCGAGACGTCGAAACATTATTTTATGGCATATGAATATAAGATAGCGAATGCAATTGTTACTAATTCACTTGTCGTTATCTTATTCATAGTTAGTAAACTAATTAATATTTAAAACAGTAAAATGGATAGAAAGGTTAGATAAACCAGTTTATTCTCACATCAATAGGTTTAAGAGTATCTATCATTGATTGAGACCAAAGCTGCTGTGATACTGATTATATATAATTATTATTCGTTAAAATACGATGTCAATTTCAAAATTTATAGTCATAATTGCGAATTTTTGGATTAATGAAAAGAACTTAATATCAAATAGTACCCATCTCTAGTAGCTTATCCCTTACAAATTACTATGAATGGTATATTCGAGCACTACAAGAATAATTTGTCATACTGTATTGATTGCACATGCTTACTTATAAAAGTGTCATGAGTGCCTAAACGAGATCTATCTCAAAACTTTTATCACTGCTCGACCATTCGCGATGTTATTGGAGTATGCGTTATACTCATGTAGCTCCAATTCAAGATATTAAAACATTAAGTTTTAAGTCAATAAGGAGATAAGAAAGCGAAAGCAATTGTAATTATTAATTCACTCGTCTGTAACTTATAATTATTTATAACCAATAAAATAATTAACGATTTATGCAGTAAAATATATAGAAAGTCTAGAAAAACGAATTTTTTTTAAGTAAATAGTTTTAATAATAACTACCATTGCTAATTTACTATCTTGTAATGGATCTATACCGTTTTGAGTTGTTGTTCCTCCTTGTTGACTGCTTATTGATTCTTGCACCACAGGTGTAATATCTACAGATTTGCGTCGAGTAAGTAACATCTGATTATTTATGAAAATATTGAATTTTAGCTGTGTTAGGTTTTATACATTAAGCGTATAATTTCATTTCAGTCGCTTGATATGGAATTATAGCAGCGGTTGCTACATTATTCTATCCATCTACTAAACAAGCTATATATATGCGCACATGTAAATATAAAAAGCTATCGAAAGACACAATAGGGATCAACTCAATAGATTCTTTCAATTTGTCTAATTTAGAGCTTCTTTGGCTTCTTATAACCTTATTTTAAATCCCTAAATGAGATCTATGTTACAATTCTATCTCTACTCGAGCATTCACGATGTTACTGGAATATGCGTAATACTTGTGCAGCTGCAATTTAAGGTGTCAAAACATTACTTTTTATGAAATATGAACATAAGAAGGCGAATGCAATTGTAATCATCAATTCATCTATCGCTAAATTACTCATATCTAGTAAACTAATTAACATTTAATGTAATAAAATGAATAGAAAGGCTAGAAAAGCCAATTTCTTTTTACATCAATAAATTTTAGAGTATCTACTGTTAATTGAAACAAAAACCATTGTAGTACTAGTCAATATTCGTTAAAAATTCGATATCAATTTCAAAATTTATAGTTATAATTGTAAATTTTCTTAATTTAGGAAAGAATTTAATATAATTAAGATTTATCTCTAGTGGTTCATCATTCTACATATTACTGTAAACAGCATATATTTGCGTACTATACACATGAATAATATTGTTTCGCAGGCTCAATTATAAAATTGTCATTCTTTTACATTGACGTTAAGTCGTATTGACGCTAACACTGAAATGAACGAAGGACTAACAAATTAACGGACGATACGGCCGACTGGAGTAGTGGTGTCGCAAAAAGCTCGCGACGCGGAAACCAGGGATCATTAAAACTCCTTAAAAGGTAAAGCTACAACAGCTGAACGTGTCTACAACAGACTAGGAGTAGTCTAGTTTGAGGTTTAAAAGGATTTATTTAATTTAGTAGTCTTGAAATCCAAGGCTACTTCATCCACACGCACACCACTCGGCTAATCATCAACGGATCAGTTAATGAGAGGACCGGGCTTTATATACTTTCTCTCGGCTGCACAACTTAGATAAATAATTCTAAAACTTATACAGAACTGTATGGCCAACTGTTTACGAAGTCTGTACTTCGTCGCAACTGGTGTAACTAATGTTGCCTATTGTGTAAGATTAAGGTTTTACTCGTGCCTAGCGATTGACCGGAAAATTAGACTCGTGCTGCGTACGACGTAAAATTTAGAAATGTGCAAGCTATTGCATGACGGTAATAAACACTCATTGGAATTTAATTTAGTAATTTAAAAGTGTAAATCGTCGGCTCTTTGGTATCTAGCAGATTCAATATCGACTGAATCTTGGCCTGTATCTAGCTTATGCAAGATTACATTTTAAACTACTCAGAATTTTATTAGAAACCGAAAGATAATTGCGGTGTTTTTGCTATCTCCTTTCTTAGTTATAGCTAAAGTACACAAAAATATCTGAGATATTGCGAATAATGATGAAATTTTCAAGATCAAATTATACCAGTAAGTCAATTTTACTTCGATTTTAGCGCTAATGTTAAAGAATAAAATATCTGTATATAGCCTATGAAAGTATTTGCTATAATTCCAGTACTAATGTTAATGTCAATCTATTGATTTGCGAAAATTTTAGTTTATTATGCTCTCTATTCAAATATACTGTAAACTATTGATATATATTATACAGAATAAAACTCATAATTATAATAGGAAGGCTTCTTACTAATACTCTTGCTGCAGATTCTAGGTTACTTATCTATACTTGCAAAAAGCATCTACTACTTTTGGTTGGTCAAACGGATTACGATTCTATTCTGCAGCAAAATCTAGGTAGATTACATTCATTACTGTTTAATCAAGGTAAAATCTCCGGTCTACCGGCGATAAAGCTAACAAGATTTTGCTTGAAGAAGGCCGTCAGTAGAGAAATGAAATAAGCAATTTAGAGTTTATCAGATCTAGCTATGAACATCTCCCAGAATTGAGATTAACTCAAAAAAAAACATGCTAGTTAGGAAAAGTAACAAAGGAATAAACTGAGTTACTAGCAAATCTAAAATGAATCATTCCTTAAGCTGTGGATTTAGTCAAGAGAACTAATCAAATTCTTTTTGCTAATGTATTGCTTTCAAATTTTGTCTGTAATTAATTAAATAGTGTATTATATTTTAATCTCAACTAGCTATACCTGGCAACATTGTCCACCCATGGACAGATCCACATTCGTAAATTTCATCACAATTGCAATATAACAGCTGTGAGCTGCTCTGGACTGGACTATTCACATCAACAAATGTATTGCAATTTGCACACTTTATAAAATATAAACAATCTGAATTTTTGCATCTTGGCATCCGTTCCTTAATCAGTGATGATAATTTATTTCGAATAAATATATATGGTGGTTTTTCATTTATAAGTTTTTTTACTTTATCTTCTATCTGTCGTTGTAGGCTAGGTTTATTTGACATCATTCGATAGCGATACTTGATACCAATCCAGGAACTTTCTTTTTTAACAATAATATCACAACAATATTCTTTCAGACGATATTTTGCACACTTGTAACGTGGCTCAATCTCTGAACTTTGCCATTCTTTATAACAAGATACAAGTAAACAAAATAATATGCCATCTGGAATATAAGGCATTTGTGGTGGCTTAAATCCTATGTACAGCCATCCCGATGTTTTATATCCTTTGTCATCAAATTCCTGGCTATTTGAACGAAATAAATAGGGCACGAAATACTGATCAGGACAATTGTCATTTTCATTACTGATCTTGCAAATAATGTCGTACGATTCCATTAAATCCAACAGAAATTTTCTGTCCTTTTCTTCTACTTCGAGCTTGTCAAATTGGTCATTAATATAGCGTGATGACATAATTCCTGAATCTCGAGCAGCTTCATATTCTGCGTTTATTCTTAATCCTTTACAAACAGGTTCATCTAACTGAATAATTGTACGGAATATGTTTAATAGCCATTCAACTTGTGTAATAACTTTTCCTTTAGCAGATTCTTTTTGGCAATAAACAATTTCTCCTAGATCATGCAGATAGAGTAGCATTTGGTGAATATCTTCACTTCCATCGCATAATTGATACTCTTTCGCTAATTGTTCGATTTCTTCAGCTGCCATAATTCTACTAATTTTTTGATTCAACTTTGTAGAAAATTTTGCCGCTTGTTCGTTAAATCGATCCAAAGAAGTATGCAGTATAGCTGCCATAATATACCATTTGAATGGAATTTGAGAGAAGTGATCGATAGAAGGTTGATGATTAACAAAATCTCTCATGATATTATGCAATTGCCCACAATTTTTTTGACGTTGCAATCGCACTTCTTCGCCATTATCTTCGTCATTACAGTTAAATATTATTTTAGAACCATATATATGATCAGAATAAGAAGGAAGCTTATTATGAATACATCTACTAAATTTCGAAAATCTTTGCTGACAGGCATTGTTATCACCTATTTTATCAGCATGCGTTCCGACTAAAATAACTATAGGCCACGCGATATTTTCTAGAGTACCATTAATTTCCGTTACAGTACGAGCATTGCTTGTGCTACTACCAATAATTGAGGCGAGCCATTCTTGTATAGCCTCCAAATATGTCATTTCGGTATCATTGCCGTCTCGATCAACGACATATTTATCTATATCTTGAGACATATCGAGGACTAACATGTAGATACAATTGCAAGATATAAATGGCTGATGTGTTATGTGATAGATAGAATGGCCAGCAAAATCCCATAGTTTACCATAATGGCAGTCATCTATTCCGATATTTTGGTTGGACTCATAGTGACCTCGAAAGTAATTCTCGAGAAATTCTAGAGGGATGGTCTCTTCATCTGCCGATACAGACTCAGAAAAGGTCGACTCCTCATCTTCCAGTACAGACTCAGAAAAGGTCGACTCTTCATCTGCCGATACAGACTCAGAAAAGGTCGACTCCTCATCTTCCAGTACAGACTCAGAAAAGGTCGACTCTTCATCTGCCGATACAGACTCAGAAAAGGTCGACTCCTCATCTTCCAGTACAGACTTATAATAATCTGATAGAACTTGAGATAACTGTATTGCTTGTCGAGTATCATAGGAGGAAAAATCTGAAAGCGATTTCTCTAATTTCATTTGGTATTTAATAGTTTCTATTGCTGTAACTACTTTTCTCGCTAGGACAGATATAAACTCATCGACCGATTTATTATCGACGTTATATGTAAGTAATTTGATAAGTTCTTTCGTTACTACTGCCGCCGTTGTCGGTCCAATTTTACCAATCAATCCTTGCCGTGTGAAGGCTTGGATAAGACATGATTTTCCGACATTTTGAGGACCTGTTATCAGGAATCTAATGAAATCATTACGACAAGATCCCTCTTTTCTAGCTTTTGCATACGCTTCCTTATATTCTTTCTCTTGAGTGAATATAAAATTAAATGTCAAAGAATAATTAATACATTTTACCTCTAATAGATACTTCAAAAGCGTCACCAGGTATATAATTGGAAAATTACATTTTCATAAATTTCCTGACTTAGTAATATTGCTACAGTAACTATCCATGACATGGTATTGTATATAAAAAATTGCAACTCTTATCATATCTTGCAAAACTTTCATGCACGAACAACTCAACTTTAAAAGAAGAAAGTTGCACAATTAATGTCGTAGTTACCAATTACGTTCTTGATCAATGTTCCACATACTTAATAAAGAAACCTGATGTGATTTATAGTAATGTGAAAATTGTTTTCCTATAGTATAACATACCTTCTATGATCTTGGACATCGCATTCCTTTCTTGCTTTTCCAGTTCATTTAGGCGTAGAAACGCTACAATAGTATCGCATAAAATTAATATTACAAAGAGGTTGTCGTACTTATTAATTCTTATAACAGCTAAAACTATTTTGATGAAGATTATATAATTATAGGTCTTAATAAGCAAAGTAAATACTGTAGTAGGTACTAATCTTATTATCAGATAGGCAAGTTGATTTACTTTGCTAATACTCGTTTAAGGATGGAAGTAATATTAACATTTCGAAGTCATAGAAATAAATTAAGAGCATATTTAACATGTAACATAAAACGCTCAACAAAAATATTATATTCTACTTTGTTTCAATTTTTTAAAATACTACTATTCAACAATATACTCCCACAACTATCAGTGAATCGCATTCCTAAGAGCATTCACTAATTTAGTGAATGAGTAAATCAGTTGCGTTCAACAAAGCCATCACATTAATATATGTATGTTACGTATACATAGTTCGTGTACCATGATTATAATCGACAATAGAGAACGTATTAAAGATAAAGCAATTTGTCGTACAATAACCTTGATCTCTGTTTATTTCATCGACCATACCACTTTTACCAATGCGCAATAAAGCATCATTCAGTCGGTCAATGGTAGCGGATAAGCCGTATTTCGTATGCCATTTCTTGAGAAAAGCCATCGCTTGATGATCTTCTATTTTGTATTTTGACTTGATAGCCTTGATGTTAATCGAAGGATCTAAGATCGCTGCTAACCTTGTCCAATCCCCTTTAATCCTGACTGCAATGTTGGAAAAGTAGACTCTGGGGTCTATAAATAGTTATTGATAACATAATATAATCATCATATGAAACAGTCATTTCCATTAACTTTCCTATTCGTCGCAATAATGAATTAACAGAATACTCTAACTAGTATGTCTTTTTTGAAATATATAATTAATTACATGCTTACAGCCCTCCATTCTTAGAAACTATATTAATAGATTTACAAAGTACAATTACGGACCTCTTATGCTATCCATCTTCAGTTAAGATTAAGCTGGTTTGATTTTATACCTGAATTCAGAACATGAGTGAAAGCTAACTGCTATCATTTTAAGACTAAGTAACAAGTAGAAAGTATAAAATGATACTGATATTAATTATTGATACCTTCAGGTGGAATTTTTTTCTCAATTATTTTCTTTTATCTGGATAGTGTAATCGGCTGATTCCTGTCGATTCTAAACTTCGTTAACTTCGACAATTGTTGAAAATCAGTAACAAGGTTACAATACTTATTTCATACTGAATCAGATGATGAAGTAAAAAACAAGGAAATTATTATTTCAAATACCTATCTAACATTACAGTCTTCCTCTACTTAACTGCATTAATAACAAAAAAACGATAGCTATTATAATTATCCATCATCAAATTGGTTTGAAATTCAAGATACAGTTTACAAGTACCGTGGTTTTTCTACCTTTCATCACTAGTAGATTGAGAATTAAAATTTTACAAGACACTTTACAAGATATGTGCAAGATATCAAAAGAGCCAAATAGTTATGATCACAGATTAATGAGGAAATCACGGTACCGAAAGTAAATTGGTGTTGCTTTTTAAAAGTGTAAATGGATGAACGGTACGCTAGTTTTAGACTCCCGATAAATATTAATGTAGTAATAGCATCTAGATTATAATATGAAGAGAACCCTTCCCCTAATTCTTGAAATTACTTATTCTATAAGTGAGTTTTGTGGGGCTTAGAACTATTAGCCAATATTTATTCCATGACAGTGTAAACCTTAATATACTATACTCTACTATTCTATATACAAAAAGTCATGGTCTACCGTCTTTCGCGCCTTCAATGTAACCGTTTTCAAGTACAAAGGAAGACTAATTGAGCAAGTATTGATGGATTATATTATTAAGATAATCTTAAAATTTGTAAACGTAGATAGTCTAGAAGCTATTTTGATTCATTCCTATCCTACGCAACAGGTAATCCTTTTGAGTGCCAGACCTCATGGCTCTAGCACTCAAAAGTCTCTTTCCCTAAGGGAAATCACTGATCAAGTAGGTTAAATCGCCATTCTCCACGAGCGCGATCGTGGAGAATGGCGTGTCTTGAGCCTAAGTTGGAAGTATGGAGTTGGCTGTACTGTACAAGCGTATATTAGCTTATAAGAGAATCTACAAAATACCTGCACAATTCTAACGTATTACCACATAATGTTGCAGGATTACTCCAGAACCTGTTGAATTATGGCGATCATCTGCGCTTACCTGTAGGATATAATCCGCTACTGTTGTGTCGGTGATTTCTTGACTCGCTGATCGAGACTAATTGGAGTGGATGGCAAATGGATGTCGGTACTGATGTCCCCGGTCAGCAAAGCAAACAGGTTAATTAAGCAAAAATGAAAAAGAAAAACTCCACCAAGTCGCCAAACGTACTGGAACACGCCGGCTAATGCCAGCTCATTTGCATGTCAATCGTAAACAGTAGAGTGTACCGTTACAGACATACCATACAGTTGAAATAACTAGTAAAATCATCAGCCTGCATATTATTAGTATGGTGAAGGTAGCTAATCGTGGGCTAGCACTGCTGGAAGAGAACCTTTTCTGAAGTAGTTCTTGGTCTGGGCACCTGCAATTGGTAGCGAAACCGCCGAATTACTGGAAATCAGCGGCTGGTTTGCTCAATTTGTATTTTAATCAAGATAGAAATTATCCTTGTTGTTGTCCGTTAACTGTCCTAAAATTTCAAGATAGTTGTAATCGATATTAAACTGCGATTATGGATAAAGAGCAACGTCAAGCTATCGTCGATCATTGGGATACACTAGCCGAATCGATGCCCAGTAATCATATGACAAATAGTCTAATTGCAAAAAGAATACTCTCGCCGACTGATTTACAGGGAATTAATGCCAAAGAAACTGAAAACGAAAAGAATACTACCATTTTGAATAAAATTTTAGCCTCAGTATCGCCTGATTGCTATGCCATCTTTATTGATGCTTTGAGACAGATTCCTAATAAGAACAGCCGATTAGCAGACATGATTGAAAGCCGTTTTAAGGAACAAGCTTCCGCTGATTATAGAAGCGACGCTAGTAAATCGAACAATTTATCAAGCGCTCGTAAACGACAAACAGTAGGTCAGTTAGGTAAGGAAATGGAGCTGCAATGGCTGTTCTTCTCATTGTAAAGCGATTAAATTACTCAATTAGAGTGTTCATATGAAAGTATAACTTATAAAAATTCGAGCCTAGTCTCATTGCAGGACTAGTTACTATAGATAAGTAGATTAGAACCAGCGCTATTAAAATTGAACATTTCTTAACATCGAACTTAATTTTGGGGTTATACCGTAACCATGGACTACCATTTGTGCATATACACTGTTCTATTTCTTTGACTTACCGGCATCCATTAGGTATAAAATTGATTGATTTCATCGATAAAGATAGTGGTAGTAGGCATTATAACCTGTAATTAACGATTATGAAACAACTGCAATATTTTAAATTAGTTTTAAGGAACAATTTTCGCTTTTCGCTGTATTTACAATCATCAGCACTCTAAATTGGCGAATAGATCGCGTTGAACTTAAGATTCGTAATTCTGCTACGGTTTCAATATAATTTGTTAGTTACTCGGGTAAATGGCACCGTGCATGCAGTAAATATGACTGATCTTTCTAGCTATCCCTAACATACTGTACGGATACGTTAACATTGGGCTATAGTTACTACCTATTTCCGCTAATTAGATTAAAACTCTGCTATAGCTTTAGTAATCAATTGACTTGGAAAAATAATGTAATCGAGTGCTGCTATCAATTTTAAAACTTTAAAACATGTATCAGAAGCATAAGTTTACATCAAATAGATTTTGCGCTATTTTTGTTTATCATTACCTCTTAATAAGTATGAAAATTCCTAGCGCTTGCGCGAGTAACAGGAAATTAATCATAAATGAATAAGATTATCCTCAAACAATTACGCACCCCCGACTACCCACACCTATAGTATAACGCGCTTATCTTAAATACGATCGCAAGTAAGCGCATATATTTCAAAATAATACAGCTCTACAGCACCAACACCGATAAAATCGGGCTATATTAGCTCAGAAATGATTTTAGTTTTCTTTCGTATGCATTCAATGTGCCTTCATACCGCTGAATTAATGAACTTGGGTTTATTTTACAAGAATCTGAAACTAGTCGACAGGAAGGAACAGCAATGCAAAACGATATGGATCCAATACGAGATGGTAAGTTAGTAATGGTCGTCTATTCATCGTAATTAGTTTTCTTGCATACTTATACGATTTGGTTATGCCACTTACTGACGTAAGACTAAAATTTGTGTGGTAGTCTAATATTAGCTTAGACGACATGAAAATAAATAAATCAATTAAGCTTATAGATTGTATTGTTTGATCGAAGTAACTAATGAATTAACTATTTGATTGAGTAAATTTAGAAAATAGACCGGTAACTAATTTTATAGAGGAAGTATTTAGCATTACAGCTTTTACCAAACTAATCTGCTAATAATGCTACCTTTACTGTAGTTAAACATTAAGTTGCTTTTCTGGAAGTTAAACAGATTATATTGCTGATTTTCTAGCAATTATGATACTATGTAATAGTAAAATCAGCTGACGGATGAAGAAAAAATTTTCGATAACATTAGGAAAGGAGAACTAAGAACGATAATAACAGCGATTGTAGCCGCTTAAATACGTTACCTAACTTGTTTATAACTTGAAGATTGCAAAGAACATCACTAAACACCTACAGAACTTAATACGAGAGAAAAATTCTATGATTAGTATTACCTATTACAAGCTGAAATTTATATACTTGAATCATTACAAGCATCACTTTAACTTATATAATCTATTATAAATATTGTCAATAGTCCTAAACTTCGGTATTATTTTTAAGTCATATCTAATTTACTTCTACTTAAGATGTTGACAACAATAACTTATCTAACATCTCCAATTCACGTTAACTCTACAGTAGATATCGCAGTGCTTAAAGAGTATGGTGTGATTTAAGTATGATTCTATACATGTGTCGGTAATACAGTTTCGCATGTAATGGCCCAAATACGATACTTAGGAAAGTATATAAATTATAATTATTAGTATTACTAATTGTAAGATACATACTGTACTCGTACATATCAAAACTGCACTGTATAAGAGAGCTTACAATTTACAAGGCGATCTCAGGTTTGTTGCAAGTGATCGTCCAAAGTCTTAACTTCTTGCAACAACTCCCACATCATGTTGCAATTTTATTGTAATCTCATAAGTACTAAATATAGGAATCTGTCATACGAAACGTTACAAATCTAACCAACTAAGTAACTATGGAAGGCATTATATCAATCCTGATCGCTCTGACGTCTTTTCTAGTTACTAGACTTTAAGAAAAACTGAAAATTAATCTTGAAACATTATCAAACATTTTTGTATAGTAACTAGGACAGTTTTTCGTCGATAACGTAAACAAATTATATTTCATTGCAGACGCTATACAATATAGCATTTTACATTACTGGAGTGTTGTTAATAAGCCCTTTATAAAGGATAGCGTTTTACTACGAAATCTGAATTGTAATCTAGAAATGCTGTCTAGCTCTCTTTCCTTAGAACTCGTAGGTAATTGCTAACATTTTTTGCCTATCCACGAATTTGTGATACAAGATTTGTTGATTATGGTGTAATTAGTTCATGAAGAACTGATTAGACGTCAGAGTGTACACGATCTCAATATCTCACACCATCTTAGTAAAAAGAACACGACCAACTTTTCTATAGCAATTTACATAAAACTTTTCTGTAGTAGACGATATGAAAACTTGTTAAAACAATAGCGATGTGTCGTTTCGACAAGGTAAATTAAAAATTAGTATCACTTTCTATGCTGTTATACTAGTATGTTGTCAATGAATTATGTTTCTACTATAATTATAACATGTTTAAGTAGGACAAAAGGCTATAATTTTATGATTATCATATTGTGTAAGAGTTACAATTATTTAGATTATTCATAATTTAGTACTTAAAGTAATCGGTAATACGTAATTTAACATGTATATAAATACTGAATTGAATTTGACATTAACCAGTACGTATTGAATTAAATTATCAAGCTAAGAGCTTTTGTGATTGATTTATGTTTATTACATTGAAATATGATTTTTGATATTGCCTGCTATAATCATTTAAAACTTAGCCGCTACTTAATCATTACATCCTAAATTTGTAATCAATTTGATATCACTATAAATCTATCTCTCTGATAAATATTCTCTTTGTAAGTAGCTACGTAGTAACTAAACTACCAGTTGTATCTGTTATTTAGGTCGAAAACCGAAAAACTCTGAAGATATTAAAAAAGACACAGGTAATTACAACTATAGGCACATTTTAATGCTATTATGGGTTCATCACAATTTTAAGAATATTAGTTATCCGTCTATGGTCGTTAAAATTTAATTATTATTAGGATTTGTCAAACTTTACTTAAAGTTATGTTTATGCAAGATATTTAGCTGTACAGATACTGTAACATGAAATGAATACATTCCAGCTAGTGATTGTAACTTATAGTAATTAGGTAATAGAGTCACAACGTACATAAAACTATCACAAATTAAACTTCACTGCGTGGTGATGACTATTATTGTATTATCAATGCAGCTTTTCACTTAGTATATAAGATCAAATCTTACCGATACATAAATTTTCATATAAGTCAAACACAATAACATTTCACTTACAAATAATCAAAGCTGAATTGACGCCTTTTGAGTAAGCATAATCGATTAATTAGTTGTTTTTAATAATTAGTGTTGCTTACAAATGTTTCCTAGATCATTTTATGTTATTTTTCTAAAAGTAAGTCTCATAATAACATATTAAGTTACAAGGCATAAATTTACATCTAAGAGCGTCACTGCGTTGTGACACAAGTATATGAGGAAAAGCAATCGATTAATTACTCGGTTTCTTGGTAATCTACATGCTATTTTTCATTTTTGTCTTCAGTAAGGCTCAATAATGGGTAGTGTAAAGATCGTCTTAGATTCGTATTCCATACATGCAAATGTAATAGAACCTGTTCTACTAACTGCATATAGATCGCAAGGAATAAAAAGAATTTTATAATATCAATAGTTGGTAATTTCAGATTATTACGTACATTTTTCGTAATTTAATAAGTACAGCTTTTTTCGAAACTTGAGCTCTAAAGGGTACGATGCGCTTACTGAATAGAAATTGCTATCGTTCATTTTCCAATTAATTTATCGGGCAAAGAATTGTCTTTGCTAATATCGATATCACATTGCACAATTACGACATTTATTTAAAACGTAATTTAATTACATTACTTCGCAGTATATGATAAATTCGATAAGATGTCATTTCTTTGCTTAACCTTTTATTTGTGAGCAGCCATTAATAATCATTAATTTAACAATTGTGAATCTTATTCAAATCTAAAAGGGGTTGATTCTGAAGACACTCGAAAAGACACAGGTACTTCTATTTAAAGAAACAATTTGATATATTCCGGAATTCTTTGTAATTTTATTAACAATTTTTATTGAATATAACAGGCGGGATATTTTACGAATTAAAGCAATATTTGAAAAGGGTTGTTCTTTATTTTGTTCTACCATTTATAATATTAGTTAACCTAATTTATCTCTATTTACGTTACAAGTGGTAATAAAGTATCCGCAGCTAAAATTTTTTGAATCTCTAAGATGCGCATTAAATGGTGTATATTATCTTATATGACATGAAAGTCACATTAGGAAACTTTAGTTAGGAAATAGAAAATAAGATGAAAATTGGCAGAGGTTGTGTTCATTGTTAGGTAGTTAGACTATTATTTTTATGACTAAATCTTGATGTTTAAAGGTTACTCTTTAGACTTTTATAATGTATTGATGATAGAAATTACGTTAGAAGTGAAGTTTGATGTATTTTATAGTTAACTTGTTGGTTTTATAATGTTTTGTAAGGGAATCATAGGGTAAATTGTGTCTGATCTTTGAATGATTTTTGTTTTCTTAAATTGTGCAAAGTAGTTTTCTAAAATGGATCTTGAGAGTAATTGGTTAGTAAATGTTTAGTTTTGCATACCTGTGACAGCTCTGCGAAGCCTATAAATGATAGCGCTATTAGAAAATTTAGAAGGCGAGTAGAAGAAGATTGTTTTGAAGAACTTGTTGAATTTAAAAGGCATTCTGGGTCGAATTGTCGTAAGTTAAAACGTGCTACTTTTTGAAAGGTTGTTTGGCTGTTGACAGTTTTAAGTTTGTCACTTATTTTATTAATACTTAAAGTTAAATATTTGTAAGGTTGTTCGGTTGATACTTCTCTCCATTTTTTTTTGTGTAATAAATTGTTCGATTATTTCCCCAAGTTCTATTTGGTGTGAAAGTTTCGTCAAGTCGACCGGAGTGTAATGAAAGTAGAATCAATGTTTGTTAAAGTTTTGTAGCTTGATCTCTACACTTTTCATTTCATTACACAGGTATATTACAAGATAATAAATGATTTATAAGCTATTGCTAGTAATATGGAATATGTGTATCAAATGACTAAACTTGATAAATTTAACAGTTACACGAGTGCATAATGATCACAATTCATTACTTACAGTAGAAATCACTGAAGTTATAATATGCTAGAATGAATCATATATTGTACTGTTGCTATGATCTTACAGATTGCATCGACATGCGACAAGTGGCTATAAAGCATCCGCAGCTAAAATTTTTAGAATCTCTAAGATGTACTTTAAATGGTGTATATTATCTTACATTGACTACAGTATTTTAAAATCGGATTTGAGACCTTTAATAAAAGATTTCTAGCATTTATCCATCCTTCATGACCATCTCCGTGTAGATTGTTACATGAAATGTTCTTTTCAGCTTAAGCCCATTCGTGATTCGTCGATCCTAACGAAACAAATTACCGCTTGTGATTCCATTCTTTAATTGCTCTTTGTGATGTGTCTACTTAAAAAATTGATTTGAAGCCAGATGTTTGTGAAAGTAATAATATCGAATCGTCTTATAAGCAAGCCGTGTATCCTTTACATAAATGGGATGAAAATTAAAAAAAATAAAGGTCCAGTGTAGCTTTAGCTATTTCCTGTTGACAGTTTCAAATAGAACTATAAATATGCTTGAAAATGGATGCAATTAAACGGTAATAAATTGTGAGCAATTTAATCCAATCTTTTACCAAGAAGGCACTCGATGCAGTAAACTACGGATATTGGCGATAAATAAATTCCGAAATTATTCAAATATGTCAGAAAGCTGATCATAAAAGCTTAAAGATAAGCTTATAATTATATAATCAATGATCGTATTTTCACTCTTCCATATGATTGTTGCAATAACTATAACGAGATTATTTCTGCTATTTAAGTGATCCTGCAAGCAATGTTTTGTTGGTGATTTGAAAAGTATCGTAGCTCCAGCATTACTGGAAGGTGTTGGCCATTGCCTTGCTATGGAGCTACATATTTCCATATTTCGTAGAGTCTACGCCACGATCACATGATTGAATTTATATTACCTAGGTTAAGGTTCTAATGATTTGAGATACTTGATGGAATAGTTTACCAATCGTAGGGTAGGACTACAGTACTTTAACAGAACCTTTCCTTGAGTAGTCCTAGGTCTGGACAAGGACTACTAAAAAGAAAGAGACGAGACAGGAAACGACCACGTAGTAAAATAATGTGGAGACTTATCATTTTTTTCGTCATTATACTATACGCTACCGATGAAGCCGTATACCATAGTGTAGTAGTTTCAGCTATTTACAGTAGTAATTGAAGTAAGGTAGTATTAATAAGTAGAATAGTCTACTATACTTATACTCTTGTGTCGCGTTATTAGAGATTTGTTAAATTTCAATGTCTCAAATTTTTGAGTTCGACGACTGCAAACCTAAGGGGTTGTAAAACTTAAGCACTACATATAGTGAACAAAACCAACTTAGCAGGCTAATAGCTGCTAATTTGCATACCAATCGCAGACAATATAGTGTAACGCTACACACGTGCGATACACTTAAAATAACTATTAAAATAATGTCCCATCTCTTTCTTTTAATAGTCTTAAGTCTGGGCCAGGGTTCAACATTCGGTTCGATTCGCCTAATTCGACATTCAGTACTATTCGATCCGATTCGAGAGTTTGCACACAGTCTAGGTCCCTGATTTCGGTATCGAAACGGCCGAGTAACAGGAAATCATCGGCTGATTTGCTCAATTTGTATTTTAATCAAGATAGAAATTATCCTTGTTGTTGTCCGTTAATTGTTCTAAAATCTCAAGACAGTTGTAATCGATATTAAACTGCGATTATGGATAAAGAGCAACGTCAAGCTATCGTCGATCATTGGGATAAACTAGCCGAATCGATGCCCAGTAATCATATGACAAATAGACTAATTGCAGAAGGAGTACTTTCGCCGACTGATTTACAGGGAATTAATGCCAAGGAAACTGAAAACGAAAAGAATACTACCATTTTGAATAAAATTTTAGCCTCAGTATCGCCTGATTGCTATGCCATCTTTATTGATGCTTTGAGACAGATTCCTAATAAGAACAGCCGATTAGCAGACATGATTGAAAGCCGTTTTAAGGAACAAGCTTCCGCTGATTATAGAAGCGACGCTAGTAAATCGAACAATTTATCAAGCGCTCGTAAACGACAAACAGTAGGTCAGTTAGGTAAGGAAATGGAGCTGCAATGGCTGTTCTTCTCATTGTAAAGCGATTAAATTACTCAATTAGTGTGTTCATATGAAAGTATAACTTATAAAAATTCGAGCCTAGTCTCATTGCAGGACTAGTTACTATAGATAAGTAGATTAGAACCAGCGCTATTAAAATTGAACATTTCTTAACATCGAACTTAATTTTGGGGTTATACCGTAACCATGGACTACCATTTGTGCATATACACTGTTCTATTTGTTTGACTTACCGGCATCCATTAGGTATAAAATTGATTGATTTCATCGATAAAGATAGTGGTAGTAGGCATTATAACCTGTAATTAACGATTATGAAACAACTGCAATATTTTAAATTAGTTTTAAGGAACAATTTTCGCTTTTCGCTGTATTTACAATTATCAGCACTCTACATTGGCGAATAGATCGCGTTGAACTTAAGATTCGTAATTCTGCTACAGTTTCAATATAATTTGTTACTCGTATAAATAGCACCGTGCATGCAGTAAATATGATTGATCTTTCTAAATATTCTAAATTGTCACAAACCAGCTTCGTGACAAGGATAACGTAAAACAAATCTCTAAATTACTATAATCTCCTGGATTCAGTATCCCTTAACTATCTCACAAGAATTTAGACACCTTTGATTCTACGTTAAACTCAACTAGACAAATTGAGAACTACTTGTCATGGTGCGCCGTTACTAATTAAGTAACTGTTGATTAATGAATGCTTATGAATAGATAAGATAAGGTTATGTGCTATGTTTAATGCGCTTATAGCTGATAATAGGATATTAGAAATGAGATAAAAATAGAAGTTGTTAACAGTTAATTTACTGTAGGTTTATAAGTTGTGTTAATCTCTAAAAATTGAGCCGTACATGGACGATGGTTAAGCGTCTTAACACCTGATAGCTTGTAGCTATCTAAGTCTGAGAATATCGACATGTATATTTAGTAATGGTATTATACTAATTAATGTAACTTGTAAAGTATGAATTCTCACTCGTTAATATTGGAATTCACTGTAGAAACCTATTTAAGCGCGTGTGTTTGTAGAATAAAGTAAGTAATTGCTCATGAAACGGCAAGACTCATATCGTGAAGAATAGTGTAACAATTA
The DNA here is from genome assembly GCF_000150275.1 of Trichoplax adhaerens. Classification (NCBI taxonomy): domain Eukaryota; kingdom Metazoa; phylum Placozoa; class Uniplacotomia; order Trichoplacea; family Trichoplacidae; genus Trichoplax; species Trichoplax adhaerens. The sequence goes on from NW_002060959.1 coordinate 85,165, forward strand.
GTCAGTTGTCTGTGGAGATCAGCCGAGAAATCGAGTTCTCAAATACTTCTCTCATAGAAACTGAAAGTACTGGGAGAAATAGCCCAAGTTTTAAGTAACTACACTAGAGTTCTTTACTTTCCTTTGACACAAGTGAGGGTTGTGACACTACTTTATTCAACTATCTGACGGGCTTATATACCCTTCTACAGCAGCTAACATTCACGAGTTATCTTATAAAAATACTTAGGTGAGAACATCTACCTAACTAATTTTTCACAGTCAGACTACAATATGTCCATTCACAGAATCATTTCAGTGCACATTACAGCACAGCATTAAATTTACTGAAACACATTTATAATTAGAGTAATTCCTATTGTAAGTAACTAGTTGTAATATAATATCACTATATTATATTAACCAAATTTAGATATCTATTTCTTCACGGTAGTTCGTACCATGACACCAATATACTGTACGGATACGTTAATATTGAGCTATAGTTACTACCTATTTCCGCTAATTAGATTAAAACTCTGCTATAGTTTTATTAATCAGTTGACTTGAAAAAATAATGTATTCGAAGGCTGCTATCAATTTTAAAACTTTTAAACACGTATCAGAAGCATCAGTTTACATCAATTATATTTTGCGCCATGTTTGTTAACCATTACCTCTTAATAAATACGAAAAAATCTAGCATTTGCGCGGGTAATAGGAAAGTAATCATAAATAAATAAGATTATCCCCAAATAATTACGCATCCTCGACTACCCACACCTACAGTATGAAGCACTTATCTTAAATACGATCGCAAGTAAGCTCATATATTTCGAAATAAAACAGCTCTACAGCACCAACACCGATAAAATCGGGCTATATTAGCTCAGAAATGATTTTAGTTTTCTTTCGTATGCATTCAATGTGCCTTTATATCGCCTAATTAATGAACTTGAATTTATTTCACAAGAATCTGAAACTAGTCGACAGAAAAGAACAGCAATGCAAAATGCTATGGATCCAATACGAGATGGTAAGTTAGTAATGGTCGTCTATTTATCGTATTTAGTTTCCTTGCATGCATATACGATTAGGTTATGCCACTTATTAGCATAAGACTAAAATGCGTATGTTAGTTTAATATTAACTTAAACGACATAAAATGAAATAGTTCAATGCAAGCAATATTTTGTACTTCAAATTGGCATGTTACGGAGGTTGAGAGTTCGGCATTAGTCGCAATAAAGTATAATAGAATAGCTAACGGAAGAGCAATCTTTTTTGAGCTAGTGTAAGAGAATAATCGTGTAACATTATCGGGTGAGTAATGACGTGATTAGTCGAATAACTATAGTAGTGTAGAATAGATAAAGCGTGCAAGCATACTGTGTAACTACCAGAACTAACTAACGAAATTGGTGAAAAAAGAATAGCTTTTATAATGTAAGGAGTACAGCAGGAGGAAATTATTTATAAGCGCGAATGATTCATGAAAATAGGTTACTTCTATTTTAAGCTAGTGCTACGGTATAGTTTAGCTAGAGTACAAGATATTTCTACAGAGTAAATTGTTAAATATAGATCATACATATTTAGAGTTATGTTACAGTGTAGTGAAAAGTAATTCTTTTACTAAAATTTGACTATACTGCTTTTAGAAGTAAACACTGCACAAATTATATAAAGATATTAATGCATTTTGTTAGGAATTTTAGGAGCGTCAATGAATTAATTACAACATCTAAAATATTATCAATATTCTTCAATTATTTGATATCATTTAGATCTTAAAAGGCGTGATAGCTTTATGTATATCGCTAATAACATAAAGTCAATCAAAGTAATCGAATTTGGTCGAAAGTTGCGATTATCTGAAAATGATGTTGACGATATAGTCAATTCGAATCGTAGCAGATTTGATAAGTTTATGAATCTGTTGGAGGAATGGCACTCTCAATTTGTCTCTACAGCAACGTTTGATAAATTATTAGATACTTTGCGTTCTTGCAATGAAGTAGTAGTAGCTGAGAAGTTGAAAAAGAAATACTCTATATCAAGCAACAGTGGAGGTAAGATACGATTTACGAGTACTGAATTGTATTCTAGGATAATGATCCACAATATCTAAGCCTAACATTTTCAATATGCAAGACGTATATAAGTATTACATGATACAACTACGTCCTACCTTGCACTCGCTTTTTAGTCGCATTAATACCACACATACGAATCTGATATTTCAAATAATGATTGAATTTAGCTAAAATCGATTGTTACGCATTCTAGAAAACATGAAGTTAGGTAGCCAATGTGCTGCTGTAGATAATTCGACATAGAATATAAGCTTTACAAATAAATAAATGAACTAAGCTTATAGATTGTATTGTTTAATCGCAGGAATTAATAAATTAACTATTTGATTGAGTAAATTTAGAAAATATACCGGTAACTAATTTTATAGATGAAGTATTTTAGCATTACAGTTTTTATCAAACTAATCTACTAATAATGCTATCTTTAGTGTAGTTAAACATTAATTTTCTAGGACAAAAGGTTATAATTTATGTTTATCATGTTGTGTAAGAGTTACAATTATTTAGATTATTCATAATTCAGTAGTTAAGGTAATCGGTATTACGTAATTTAACATGTATATAAATACTAAATTGAATTTGACATTAACCAGTACGTATTGAATTAACTCATCAAGCTAAGAACTTTTGTGATTAATTTATGTTTATTACATTGAAATTTGATTTTTGATATTGCCTGCTATAATCAGCTAAAACTTTACCGCTACTTAATCATTACATCCTAAATTTGTAATCAATTTGATATCACTATAAATCTATCTCTCTGATAAATATTCTCTTTGTAAGTAACTACGTAGTAACTAAATTGCCAGTTTTATCTGTTATTTAGATCAAAAACCGAAAAACTCTGAAGATATTAAAAAAGACACAGGTAATTACAACTATAGACACATTTTAATGCTATTATGGGTTCATCGCAATTTCAAGAATATTAGTTATCCTTCCATGGTCGTTAAAATTTAATTGTTATAAGGATTTGTCAAACTTTACTTAAAGTTATGTTTATACAAGATATTTAGCTGTACAGATCCTGTAACATGAGATGAACACGTTCCAGCTAGTGATTGTAACTTATAGTAATTAGGTAATAGAGTCACAACGTACATAAAACTATCACAAATTAAACTTCACTGCACGGTGATGACTATTATTGTATTATCAATGTAGCTTTTCACTTAGTATATAAGATCAAGTGTTATCGATACGTAAATTTTCATATAAGTCAAACACAATAACATTTCACCTACAAATAATCAAAACTGAATTTGCCGATTTAGAGCAAGAATTACGTAAATTCAGACTGCGAAATAAGTGCATAATAATGACCAATCGATTAATTACTCAGCTTTTTAGTAGTCTGTGTGCTAGTTGACATTTTGCCTAAAGTAATGCTCAACAAAGAGTAATTTAATATTCGAATCTAATTGTTAAGATAGTAGAGTAATTGCAAAGAAGAGCGAGTACCGCTCTTTCATTGACAACTTCCAGAGTCAGTAAGAGAATTTAAATCTTTATAAGATTTGGTTAAATCATTTACGAAATACAAAATCGTAACAACTAGATATACGAAGAATACACTACATCGTAACTAGTGATTATGATTGGTTAAAGGCGTTTACACTTCATCCTAGATAACCCTAAAATCGATAGCCAACGGACTACGCTAGTCTCTTTGACTACGTATACAAATACTACAATTAATAGCTCAGTTAAGCCTGCAGTGACTACTAATATTCGAGGTAACTAGCATATTATTTTTATACTTAAGCTAACTTAGGGCCCTTGTTAATTTATAATTTGATTATTTAATTACCGAGAGTAATGAAACTTAACCATTTTACCAATATCCCTCAAAATTACTTTTTACGAAATTTACGGTCTACCTATAACAAAGTTGTCTTTAATTTTGGAAGAAACTTCGCACTAGAAGTTATCATAGCTAAACTAAAATAAATTACGATTAATTAATTGATGTTCTATCTTACTTGAAATTATCCCTTTAGTAAGATTAGATTTGCTGTAAGTAAATAGCTGCTGCCGCTAACTGGAGTTATATCGTAACTATAGACTGCCGTTTGTGCATACTGTATACACTGTTTTAGTTGTTTGACTCATCGATATCTCTTAGGTATAAAATTTATTGATGAAATCAATAAATACAGTGATAGTAGGGATTGCAACCGATAATTAACGATTATGAAACAACCTTAATATTTTAAATCATTTTTAAGGAACTATTTTAGCGTATCGCTGTATTTATAATCATCAGCAGTCTAAATTGGTGAATGAATCGCGTTGAACTTAAAATTCTTAATTCTACTATCTTTACAATATAATTTGTTAGTTACTCGTGTAAATGGCACCATGTATGCAGTAAATATGACTGAGCTTTCTCCCTATCTCCAATACACTGTACTAATACATCAACATTGGGCTATAGTTATTGCATATTTCCGTGAATTAGATTAAAACTTTGCTATTGCTTTATTAATTGATTGATTTGAAAAAATAATGTAATCGAAGGTTACTATAAATTTTAAAACTTTCTAACATGTTTCAGAAGCATCAGTTTACATCAAATGTATTTTGCGCTATTTTTCTTAATCTTTACCTTTTAATAAGCAGGAAAGATTTTTAGCATTTTCGTGAGTTATAGCAAAATAATTATTAATGAATAAGATACTAATTTTTCGACACAGATTATCCCAAAATAATTACGCATCCCCGACCACCTATCCCTACTAGGTCTATACAGTACGTAACCTTTAATGCTCACCACTACTGAAGTTTTCCATTGTTATTTCCCAATATGTTAAAGCATTAAAAAACTCATCAAAGGCTCTATCGCCAATCTAAGGCAAAACATCCAATAAATCGTAAACTTTTCTATAAAACAAAATTAAATAATTACGATAACTGCTCTCCGACTACCAAATTTATTCTTGCAGTAAATAAATAAACTACTAATTTAGCTTGCCATCGCATATTAGAATAGAATATTGTTTAACAGTTACTGAACATGTACTATATAAAAACTCCTTACTCAAAAGCCATCGATTTAGATTTGATTGTTTGTTTGTGGTATGACATTAATATATTCGCTCCTAGTAAATATTCACATATTGGTGAGATTTGATGGTAACATTTTTGAGCAAGTAACATACGACTGGCTCTTAGGATTTTACGATATTCTTGAGTCACTGATCCTGAGGACGTTTTGGGTGGCTTATCTAAAATATTAAATAGATTTTTAAGTTCGAGAAAAGCTACAGTTCTGATAGAAGCTGTATCTGTTTCTCTTTGCGCTAATTCGAATTACAAACGGTTGTATTTAAGATAAACCCTTTATACTCCGAATAAAGCTCAACCAGGTGATCCATGATAATCCCATTTTCTGGTAGAAATAACAATAAAGCGATTAGAGTAGAGAATAGTACGATAACTACATAATGAATCTAGATTTTCAATTCATAGTTTTATTATACTCAACTAAATCAATAGTTGGTAATTTCAGATTATCATGTAAAACGAATAGCTCTAAGGTAGTAATTTCTACAGAGTACTGATTTTTGAAATAGCATTCGTTATATCGCTAAGGGTGGCCACTAGGCTTTTCAATTTTGATTGATATAAAACTGTGATGAAAATTGAATTAACATAGAATCTTTATAGAGTTTTCTACACAGCCATTTTGATTGTTACATTTTCTTATAACGGTTGTTATTGACAGAGCAAGCTTTGCTTGCATACGCTAGCGATCCTTAGACACATTATAATGATTGGTATAGAATTGATCACAGTACTAAGGACATTGTAACGCACTGTAGATATTTTACAGTACCAGCTAATCTTAACTTGGTATGTCCATCACTGTACTGTACAATAATTATCATAATGTACTTTGGATTATTAACTAATCTTAATATAGCATAGTACATTACTATTACCGGGATATATATAATATCGAATGATAATCCCACCCATCCTCCCTTGAAATGAGCAGCGTGGGGGTATTTATACTACTGTTAAATGACTCTGATTATGGGTTCATTTCAATAGGTCAGTATAAGATTCTTACAGTACTTTTAACCTAAAGATTTCTTCATGTAAAACGAATAGCTCTAAGGTAGTAATTTCTGCAGAGTACTTATTATTAAAATAGTATTCGTTATATCGCTAAGGGTGGCCACTGGGCCTTTAAATTTTGATTTCATGTAATATTCTGATGAAAATTGAATAAACATAGAATCTTTATAGAGTTTTCTATACAGCCATTTTGATTGTTACATTTTCTTATAACGGTTGTTATCGACAGAGCAAGCTTTGCTTGCATACGACAGCGATCCTTAGACACATA
>NW_002060959.1:91986-101620 GCF_000150275.1 Trichoplax adhaerens
AGGATATATATAATATCGAATGATAATATTATCTGTTAATTTTATTAAGAAATTGACCATAAACGTATATTTGACAGTTTCGCTCACCAACCTTAACATAGCATTAATACCGTATATAGTAACCATCCTTATTCAGTAAACATACTAATACGAAAGTTACTTAACGAAATTTGAATTGGTATAGAAATGAATGATCTGTAGGGTTTATGTAAATATTATTGAGAAGGTAGAAGTGATTGATACACATCAGTAGGTACTATTAGTTCTATTGCTCTCTTACAATTCGTAGTGTTATCCTACTGTAGTTCCCCTGTCCCGATTACTAATATGAAAGTTACTTAACGAAATTTGAATTGGTATAGAAATGAATGATCTCTAGGATTTATGTAAATATTATTGAGAAGGTAGAAGTGATTGATACACATCAGTAGGTACTATTAGTTCTATTGCTCTCTTGCAATTCGTAGTGTTATCCTACTGTAGTTCCCCTGTCCCAATTACTTTTGATTTCTATACTGTATATAGTAACCATCCTTATTCGGTAAACATACTAATACGAAAGTTACTTAACGAAATTTGAAAAGTGATTGATACACATCAGTAGGTACTCTTAGTTCTATTGCTCTCTTGCAATTCGTAGTGTTACCCTACTATAGTTCCCCTGTCCCGGTTATTTTTGATTGCTATATATCATATTACAAAAAGTATTTCTAAGAGGATAATGTTCGTTAGTCAGCGATCTGATAGTTACTGAACCTCTGTTAAAGAAATGTTTTGATACTTTCTGGAATTTGTTGTAATTTTATAAACATATCAGTACTTATTCTAGAGTAAGCTCGATAATATTCAGCTATTATAGGATTTTTTTAGGCAAAATAGTGGAAGCAAATAGAAAGATATAATATCTTAAATCTGTTTATTTAGCAAGAGAATAGAAATTAAATTCATGAAAAGACCGTACCTTTCTATATTATTTACGATTGAAAGATAAGCACATAGTTACTTCATCAAATTGAATTAGAAGTGAATGAAAACACTTTATCTATACTTATATTCCTTACGAATTAGAAAGGGATAGATTGAAATTCAGTGCAAAGAATTACCATTTGCTATTACCATTTGCTTATCCACTTGTGAAGTTGATTGATAAATCAAGAATCTTCAAAACTTTAGAAAATTAAGATTTATTAAACAAAACCTCCTTTACCAAGATACAACGTAATCGATTAGCTGAGGACCTCTAACGAGAAAGAACTATCTTACTATACTAAACTACTCGCTTATATACCTTTCCGCGTTTACAGTCTTAGCACCTTACTTACTACACACTTCAGTATTAGCATCTCAAATACAGGATAGTTTACACTTTTCATGTGAAGCTCTAGTGTGAGCACTGTAGCGCTCCTCTTCAAAGGATTACAGTTACTTAGCTAGCTATATTTAATACTTAAGCCTCTAACGAGAATATCTATTACATGTTGAACACCACACCTACGGTAGACATTACTAAATATATCATCAACTTAGAATACAATATTACACTGTCTTACACCACTTTAGACAAGATTTCAATCATAAGAGTCTAAAAATTGAGCTACTGAATTGCAATGATCATTCTTCATTCAAGATAACACAAAGACCGATAGCCAAAGTGCTACGAAAGCTATCCAGAATGTAAATACTGCAATTCATAACTTGATCAAGCCTGTTGAGACTATTGTTAATTGAAGCACTAAAATATTATTTTCTGCACTTACGCCATCTTAGGAATTAGATTGTATTATACACTAAGAGTAAATTTCCAGTGATATCTTTGAAGATTACTTTCACTAAGGGTTATGATATTATTTGTTTTCCTATAATTTCTATAGCCATAGAGCTATTAGTAACTATAATAACGTACAGTAATAATACTATATAGAGATATTAAAGCATTGCTCTAGAAATTATAGTAATGGCAATGAAGTAATTATACTTACGGCAATATTTTGAATTTACTTCAATGTTTTCATTAATATTCTCCTTTAAGCTCCTCTATATGGCTTAATTGTATAATGTAAGGGCCATTTTATATATGGCATTGTTTATGTATTATATTCACTATATTCAAAGTTCTCTGCCAAATTTACAATTTAGGTGGCCGCATGGTGATTGGAATCTCTCTGGTAATAGTTATTGCTATCCTGTACATTCGTTTTAGCCAGGATTAGAAAGGGAAGCATTAATTACTTTTATATGTTTTAGTTTTCCGTCATTATTGAATTATACAGTATTCTACATGCCATTCCATATTTTAAAATGTTTTGCAAGTTATATCGCCGAAAGGTGTTGAACATTAATTGTAGAGTAGCCATATTTTAAGTAGAATAATTCGGATTGTACAAGGTAATGATGTTCTATTTTAAGAAAAGTGTTCTGTTTGATGACTCAGTTCTGATTATAGTTAATTATGTTATCATTAATAGATTTAACGAAATGTATTTGAGGTTCGCGTAGATGAGCTTACCATAGAGAGAGGCTGTACTTCACTTTGAGCTCGGAATACTTTGGATTTTAGACTAGGTTCCTTTAGTAATTAATTATTACTCTACTATTCCTAAAACCTTGTAATAAAAATCTTTTCGAAAATTCTATTCGACTAAGACAGTTTTTTGTACGACAATTTTATTACACTTATCAGTAACAGAATTTGAGTTATGAAATGGAAACTGGTAAAGAAAGTTACAGTGTTAGGTGAGTGAAAGGAACTCACGGCATAGCATGAAAAATAGCAGGAAGGAACAGATATTGAACTTCTGCTTGTCATTATTTTCTAGCTCGACTTGCTTTTGTAATTGCCGCTAACAATTGACATTGTCAATTTGTCGATGAAATTAGACTGTATCATCTACCACCAATTTATTCATGTCGTATATGATTCGTGATACTACATGAGTCACGTAAGAAATCTTGTATAGTGTGAAAAGTAATACAAAGTTTATTAGGGAAACTGTATCGTAAAAATATAAGACAGATTTAATAGGAAGTATAAATCTGTAAGCGTAAATCTGTGTAGGTGATCGTAAGATGGTCCAAGTATAAGTGCAGAATGGAGGTAGAATGCAAGAGAAGGATTAATGTAAAATTATACCAGTCGAAAATAAAGAACTGCTCAGAAAGGCTACAAAACTAGAAAACTATTCACATAATACCAAACATTCATTCGTAAAGTATATGATTTTTCCATTACTACGTATACTGTATACTCATCGTATTCCAATATCACTCTAAAATCTGATAGCTATTAATATGCATATACACGTATGCTAACCGCGGTAACTGCAATATTCGATACGCGTAGATCTGTTCATTACTGTAAATTTACGACGTTAATAATAGTCTTCCTGTCGAAATAGTTCATCGAAATCATAATGAATTAATGCAAAAACCAAAAAATTAGATTTTTAACACATTTAGGATAAAGATAACAATTATCATCTTGTTACAATACTAGTAATCGTATCTTGTAAATTAGTTTGTTAGTCTCTATAAAATTGTTTATTACTTGAAGTATTAATTGAAAATCTAGATTAATTATTAGCACCAGTAAGAGTTACTGTTAATTAAGGTTGTTAATTAATATACAATACTGTATAGTGGTGCTGAGCCTCTAGTTGTTAGTTAGCTAATAATGGTGATAATTGATTGATGTTGTTTACACCTGATTTATATTAATTGATGTTGTTTACACCTTGACTCGAGTCATGCTGAGTCATATAATAATGGTAATCCTGTTTCTCATACTGAGTGAGTAAATTGTATTATACGTATTTCTCTACTTTGCATCACCTACGTGTGGCGACTGTATATAAGCTCGAGCAGAAAATATATCGCTCAGTTGATACTTCTCTAGCGTACGACAAGGTACTCTCGTGGCATGACCAGAAGTAAAAACTCATAAACTAATCTTACAAGAAGCCGCTTATTATACTTGTGAGGCAGTTGTTAGTCTTGCTTACAGTATCTCTCCGTAGTTAGTTGGTGACTAAGTAGCTATTAAGTTAGTTACTCACATTAGAAGAGAGTAGACAGTGGTATTACTCGTGTAGGTGACACATCTACAACTGCATTTAAAGCATTTCTCTGATCATTTAGTTGATATTATGCTTTCGATCATCTCATTCATTGTCAAATATTATCTACAGTAGATAGTCCGCCATTCAACAACCTCTCGTAATTACGTCATATTTTTCTGAGATGGATACAAAAAACTAGTGGTGTTATTACCGTACTTGGACAGTAACAGTGTTACATTAAGCATTCTAACATTATATCGAAAGCCGATAAACAGTTAGCAATGAATAAAATTGAAGATTTGTATAAAAAAATTCGTATCAATAATACAGGTCTGATTTATTCTCTTATATTAAGAAATATTCTATATTTCGATACATCCGTAGAATATGGATTTAAGTTCATAGTTAATTTTTATAAGGATTTATTATACTGCACCAGAAGGTATGTTTGTGTCTTATATTTAGTTGTATAGATATTTTAATATGATATCAATCCATTCCAACTAGTGATTACATTGTACAATAATACCGTTACTTTTAAATAGTATTACTTACAAATGCTTCTTATACTATACTATATTATTCCCCTAGGAGTAAATCGCCGTAGGCGTATGACACAATTAGACAATCTCAGTTTAATTTTTAAAATTTCCCTGAGCTGCTTACGTTCGTCATCGACGTAAGATTACGGTTTCTTAGTATAAAGGAACATTTTAATCTTACTAACGCATCTGCTGTCAATCATAGCGATAAGTAACTACCTCAGCAGAGCAAAAGTTCCAGTAAATACGTTGTCATGTTATCAGAATACTCGTTACTTCAACTATAAGTTTCAAAATGATACAAAGTGAAAGAAACTTAAAATTTTAATCCATAAATAAATTGTTGCAATATTTCTTACAGTTAATAACATGCAGAGGAGACAATTTAAAGTGTCATGAGGTATGAATTCGAGATATAATGAAAAATTAGAATATTAATAAACTAGCTAGATAGATTTCATTTCCAGAAATTATAAACTAAAGTTAGTGTTTGTGTTAGCATTGTAAATACACGTATTCATCAATTTGTTTACAAATTGATTCCAGATTCATAAATTTCGTAATAACAAGATATTATTCAGATTTATGTAGCAATGGTTTAATTCCAAATTCAAACTTAAATCAAGAGTAGGCTATAATGTTAAAGTATATATGAAAATTCTGGTCTTTAATCATCTCAATATTATTTTACACAAGTTTTTGTACCGTTTTCAAGTAAGAATTGAGTAACATCAGAAAATTATTTCAAGAAAATCAAATGTACCACTTTGATAGCAAGAAAATAATAACTGCCATCATTGAAAATAGTAATCCAATGAAGGACTTGCAGGCAAACTTTTATAAAGATTTCTCTTCATTTTAATTCATTATTATACATCAAAGTTCTTACTCAAGAAAAAGAGAAAGATGAATTTCAGAAATCATCAAATAAATTGTGTAATTTTGTTAAACCAACGAAGGAATCGAAAATCAATTCGATCTCCAATTAATTAAGATAACGTAGTGTAACTCGTAAAGTAGCTTAAGGTTACGATTATAAGATTATGCAAGAATACCTGAAGTTTTAGATTTGCTTATAAGATCATGCAATTTTCCCTTTCTTGATAGTACAATAAATATTTAGTTTAACTTACAAAATATCACATATGGATAATACAGTAAAGTTTAGCTTTAATTGAGGAAGTCGATAAGTTAGTTGATAACAGATGATTATTAGTGATTAGCAGTAGATTGCAAGTTATGAGTTCAATCGGACATTTTAGTAAATAGCTTTTAGAATAAAGTTTTGATTCTTAGTGTGAGTATTCTATCTTCTAAGACTCGAATCTAAGTTTGGTAGATTAAAGAGTGCTTAGAGTTAGTCGCTTAGATAGTTAAGACTACTTTAGAGGAAAGAATCCCGTTCATTTTCGTGTTGCAATCTCGGTTGTGGCAGAAGATGTGTTGGCCTCCCTAACAATCCTAAGCCAAGATTTTTGGGGTAACCAAATAAGAATTAAACTACTGCCTAGTGGATACGGATTATGAATTTGCCAAGTGTATTTTATCTCCTCGCCATCTTACTTTAATAATTGGTTACTAACACAACACACGTAATCGTATCGTAAGAATTTCAGAGCTAAATGAACTATATTTTAGGGTATTTTAGGTTATAAAATATGCATACTTGAACTGCAGGCGCTTTGTTTTTGGTAGATCTGTAATATTATGTTTTGTAAACTCGTCACTGCAACTAAATATACTCTTACTGACCTTTAGTTTTAGTTCGTATTTTACAAAATCACTATAATGATGATACGATCGTGTTATGTAGTTTTTACATTACGTTAAAACTAGTCGATTGGAATAATCAACATTGCTATAGTTCATTTACCTATGCTTCAATAGCCAATGAAGAATGGATTAAGAACGAGCTCTATTAAGATTGAAATTATTCCCTTGAAATACAGTGCAATTGGCGATTAACACATTGCAAAGCCTACACACTGAAGGTAGGTCTCATTTTATTAATGAAGAAAATAGCATCATCGAATAAAGTATAACTACTTTTTCCATAATGTTTCTATAAGCCGAATTCAAATTTCTTGGAAAGATACTCTCTACAGCTGGAAACATCACTTCAGTACAATTCATCCTATGTTAATGGTCAATCTCAATTTGTTAGTATGAAAGAGCTACAAGATTTTGCAACGTCAACAAGCTAATTACACAATTATGATAAGCTTAATTCCGTCATTATTTACTGCTTTGCTGGCTATGTATCCCTCTAATTTTTTCTAATACAGTCATACATATCTGCACTCAAGTGCAGCAATCAATTAGTATGGTATCTTGAAATGACACCAAATCATCCACAGTGACCCTCGACGATGCCTATTTCACGCTTTGCAAATTAAGACTAGTTTATTGTGTTAGAGGTATTAAAAATATCACTCAAACAAGTAACTCATTGTTCTAGGGAAAAATCGTTATATAATGCCACCTAAGTAATCATGCTGTCGGCTGTATCTAACATGGAGCCCATTACAAGATTGCAACTTTTATCTAATTAAAGTTTCATTTTAAATCTAGACTTGCAACTATAAAATTCAGGAACAATAAAGGGGAGCTTTCGTAACCGTTTAGCCTAAGCATATTTAAATAGTCAAGCGTAAACGGTGTTTCAAGTTCACCTGCTTAAAATCATCTTTGAAGTTATATACAAGTATGACTGCATGAGTACAATTACGAATATCATGTTTTTACCCTTTGGAATTATCTTTGCAACATAATAATTGCAGAAAGTATTATACCTTTTTTAACGTCTATCTTCATTTGAAATCTTGGAATCATGTTTTGAAATGCAATAGTTGTAATCATTAAACATCTATTAGAACATTTTCAACGATATCATCAAAGGTATAGATAGAATCTGTATCAGATCTTGAAAATAAATTAAAACTTCGGCTTTGGATTTTTCTCTCGCCAAGCTGCAATCTTGGCATTCGACGCAATGCGTTGGTATAAGCTATGCAGACCTTGCACCTGATGAAAGATGTATTCTTTATAGCCCAGAAAGCTTTTTAGCAGCAAAGTAAAAGTATAAATCACCTAGAGTCAGCTATAATTCAAATAGTTATCATAGAACAATTAACGTATTCTCTATAGCCAAGAAAACTTTTAGCAGCAAATATAAGATGTTCAGCAGCAAAGTAAAAGTATAAATCACCTAGAGTCAGCTATAATTCAAATGGTTATGATAGAATAATTAAGAAATAATTGATCTACCTGCCTAGATATATGAACTATTTATCTAGCTAGCTTACCGTAAATTAGCAGCTGATAAACTACTCCTTCAATTTCTTATTATCTACTGTCGTCAGGAATATCGACGTCACATAGCATCATGAATTTTAAACAATCAGACTCGATTTAGGTATAAAGTGTAGATAGATCATTAACCTGCAAAGCGATCTACGTACATATTATCCTGCTGTCTCGTTATCATTATAATACAATGAAAATATGTTTAATCCATTAACTTTTATCCATTTGTAAGTGATCTAGACTGCAATTATAGCGACTAAGATCGAAATAGATAATTTCTGCTTATTAAATACGTCAATTCCTATTTTTATCTGATTGAGATGTGATCTTTATCCAGATACCATATTGTTTCATACTAATATAGACTTTTGCTAATTTCTGAAAATTTAAAGCAAAATTTAGTAAATTCGACCCATAATAGCAGAATATAAGTGAAAAAGAATGCGATAAGTTCTACACTTAACAATAATTGTTAATAGTGCCCTAGTTTATTAAGGAATTAAAGTTCAAGTAATATAAATTAAGACATTGCCGATATGTCTACTACATAAATTACATTAATCTTATATTAAAGTACTATCAATTCTTACCATTTTTGTACATATCTAATAATTATTGTCTATTAAATTATTACAAGCGTTGCCAGAACATTCGAAATTTCTCTTTACAATGGCGAAACTGTGCGAGTTAATAATCCAGATTCACGTAAGCGATACTTGCTAGTAATTTACAACTATATTTGCTGATGTAACGTTTATTCATTATCGTCTTTATGTCTAATCATTAAAACTATCTTCAACACCGCAGTGCAAATAATCAAATACGTATGCCTCTTTTTACATAACGATAGCTGCACAACGCTATTTTAACCTGATTATCAAAGATATTGGCGCAGAATGGAAAGACTTAGCTAGAGTCCTAGATTTTGATCAGACCCGAATTAAAACTATTAAAGCCAATAATTCTCTCGATGTCAATGACCAATGTGCGGAGATGTTACATGTACAACATAATACGAAAGGGAAAAGTTTCAACAAGTTAGAGCTAATTAAAGCTCTCTATAAAGCTAATTTAGCTGCAGTTGCAGAAAAGATAAACATAGATCATGAGATAACCCAAGATCCTGGTAAATATCGTCATTGTTTAATATTTTTACTTGACGTAGAAAATTGTTAATTAACTACTATACTAATATGAATATTAGAGTTATTGCATCATGAATTAAGATTAGTATCGACACAGCAGTAGAGTTGATCACTAGGATAACTAATAGTTACAGTATAATGAAATTAATTAATGAAAGATAAATATGTATAATTACTGCTTAAATTTAAAAAACCCTATAAATAGAGGAAGCCAGAAAGCATTAAACACTAATAATGATCAAGGTCAAGTACATAAAATTGTTCGTTTAAAATAACTAGAATATATTCAATCAAAAAGTAGAACATAGATCATATTGTATAACTGCTAATAGCGTGCTAATTATGTTATAAATCTGCAATAAGCAGATTACACTATCAGGCGTCTGATAGTAATTAGAAATACTCGGAGGATGCGCCAGCTTTATAAAAATATGCTGGTTATAAGAATCGCTTTAGATGGGTATGAATTCATACGGGTACATCATAACATGCTAAAGCAGTAATAATTAGTATACAAATCGATTCGAATGCAGAGATCACCTTAGTGAAAGTTAAACGTAAACGTAATCTACAAATCATCACAAAA
>NW_002060959.1:101670-106280 GCF_000150275.1 Trichoplax adhaerens
GGCATAGTGTCAGTGCTTTATTTACATAATTAAATTAAAAATTTTGATTATCTTTATGGCCGCGATATGCAAAAGATATGGGCAGCAATGATGGAGTTGGAAGACAAGTCGTAGATAGCGAATGTCAGATGGTTTATACTCATATCATCATCCCCAATTGTTATGACTAATGCTAATTAAACAGTCTCATTTTACTTTATTAAACTACTTAAACATAGGATATACGATTTTGTAATATAATTTAATTACAAATCGTGATACAAAAGAGAGAAATATGGTAACCGGTCAGTGGTCAACTTATATACTGAAAGTGAATTCAATGATGACTCTACACTACATTTGTCGGTGTTCTGTAAGCCAAGCAAAGAGATCTTCCTGCCCGAGTTACCAATTCGATATATCAGCTCCATAGTTAAGCTAATAAAATTTTCATAACAAGAAAGCAGAAATGAGCTGCATACGTGTAGATTACTACGAGTAGAATCATCTCTGCTAACTAATTGATGCCGACTTACTTATATCTTATAATTTACAGTACGAATACGAGTAACAATCATTTTAAGACTTCTAAATGCACGATACAAAGCAATATTACTCTACTTAGTGAAATTAATCTTATTATTAGATACTTTTTCTAGATAGATTTAGCCCTTTCATGGAAAATGCAGGTAAAATTTTGCATTCATTTTCATCATCAACGAAGTAATTATTACATCGATTGATTAACTTATTAGTTTTAAATTTTATATTTATTGCTCTAATTACCTAGATAGTGCTACATTGGCCATTCTTTCTATATTAGAGATGTTTCGAGTCTAGAACTTCTTGTAATCAATTAATCCACAATCTCGGCTTTAATTATAATTACAAGATGACGTAACTGCCATATGAATATTATTACGCACGCGTATTTAAAATGGATGCTACGGCCGTAAGTAGACATCGATCCTGACCTGTAGTGGCTATATTAATTAAATAGCGCTCTACCACATTTATTCTGCTCGGCATTCGATAACCTCCAACGTGCATCAAAGTGGCGGCATTGATCTTGAATTAACTTTCTCAGCTTTTATCCTTTATTGATCGACGTTAAGGACATTGAATTTGCTCATTTTATTATTAATAAAGTCAGCTTCAGCCGCTGTTTGAAATGAATAAAACGTAAGTAAACATTTTAGGAAGCATTTATCTTCAATTTCTATTTTGTACTTGATAATTTGTTATGAAATGGCTGGTACGACTCCATTAATTAGCATCTCTATCGGCTTATTTGCAATCAATATACGTAATTGCTAAGAGTAAGGTGTTAAAGTCTTTATATAAATTATCATCTTAAATTAAATTACCTATAAATGGACTAATGAAAACAATAAGTTGTGATTATTGAAAGTAGTGAAAACTAGACTGGTTACTGATCACTTGAATAGTCAGGCAAACTTAGTATTTATCAAATTTGTCAGACTACAATCTCTTCTAGAGCTAAACTTTAGACCTTCAATTTTTTGGAAATGTCATCAGTTAATTCATACAGTTAATATATATATAAACATCTACGAGCCCTGCTTAGATAACTTTATTAAACTATTTCGGTTATCTATGTAAATGTGCATCAGAACATAGATCAAATAAGTACTAATATCGGCAAATTTTAAATCACTTTTTAACATTTTAATTATCTTACAGATACTACGCTATTGCTATTCTATAAAATTCGTGTAATTCGATGTTCTGCTATAATAAAATAAAATAAAATTAAGATAGGTAACCAACAAAGGAGTATCTACTGTACAAGTTTTCTAGCTAGCAACTATCGCTTACTTTCGTTTATTTATGCTGTATACTATTATAATAATCTAATCTGTAAGAATTTCACTCAAGTTACCGTAAATTAGCAGCTGATAAGCTACTTCTTCAATTTCTTATTACCTACTATCGTAGGGAATATCGATGTCACATAGTATCATGAATTTTAAACAATCAAACTCGATATAGGCCTACAGTGCAGATAGATCATTAACTGCAAAGCGATCTACGTACATATTATCCTGCTGTCTCGATATCATCGAAATACAATAAAAATATGTTTAATTTACTAACTTTAATACATTTGTAAGTGATCTAGACTGCAAATGCAGGAACTACGATCGAGGTAGATGATTTACTGCTTAATTAAATGCCTTAATCCCTATCTCTATATCATTGAGGTGTGATCTTTATCCAGATACCACTTTGTTTCATATTAATATAGACTTTACTAATTTCTGAAAATTTTAAAGCAAAATTTAGTGAATTCGATCCATAATAGCAGAATATAAGTGAAAGAAGTATACGATAAAATCTACACTTGACAATAGTTGTTAATAGTGCCCTAGTTTATTAAGGAATTAAAGTTCAAGTAATATAAATTAAGACATTGCCGATATGTCTACTACAGAAATTACATTAATCTTGTATTAAAGTACTATCAATTCTTACCTTTTTTGTGCAAATCTAATAATTATTGTCTATTAAATTATTACAAGCGTTGCAAGAACATTCGAAATTTCTCTTTACAATGGCAAAACTAAGCGAGTAAAAGTTAATAATTCAGATTTACGTAAGCGCTGCTTTCTCGTAATTTACAACTATATTTGCTGATATAACGTTTATACATTATCGTCTTTATGTCTAATCATTAAAACTATCTTCAACACTGCAGTGCAAATAATCAAAATATGTATATCTCTTTTTACATAACGATAGCTGCACAACGCTATTTTAACCTGATTATCAAAGATATTGGCGCAGAATGGAAAGACTTAGCTAGAGTCTTAGATTTTGATCAGACCCGAATTAAAACTATTACAGCTAATAATCTTCTCGATGTCGATGACCAATGTGCGGAGATGTTACATGTACAACATAATACGAAAGGGAAAAGTTTCAACAAGTTAGAGCTAATTAAAGCTCTCTATAAGGCTAATTTAGCTGCAGTTGCAGAAAAGATAAACATCGATCATGAGATAACCCAAGATCCTGGTAAATATCGTCATTGTTTAATATTTTTACTTGACGTAGAAGATAGAGAATATCTCGTAGAAAATTGTTAATTAACTACTATACTAATATGAATATTAGAGTTATTGCATCATAAATTAAGATTAGTATCGAAACAGCAGTAGAGTTGATCACTAGGATAACTAATATTTACAGTATAATGAAATTAATTAATGAAAGATAAATATGTACAATTACTGCTTGAATTTAAAAAACCCTATAGGTAGTGGAAGTCAGAAAGCATTAAGCACTAATAAAGATCAAGGTCAAGTACATAAAATTGTTCGTTTAAAATAACTAGAATATATTCAATCAAAGAGTAGGACATAGATCATATTGTATAACTGCTAATAGCGTGCTAATTATGTTATAAATCTGCAATAAGCAGATTACACTATCAGGCGTCTGATAGTAATTAGAAATACTCGGAGGATGCGCCAGCCTTATAAAAATATGCTGGTTATAAGAATCGCTTTAGATGGGTATGAATTCATACGGGTACATCATAACATGCTAAAGCAGTAATAATTAGTATACAAATCGATTCGAATGCAGAGATCACCTTAGTGAAAGTTAAACGTAAACGTAATCTACAAATCATCACAAAAACTCATTTTGTGACAATTCCATACATGCAAACTGAAATAAATCTGTCCTACCAACTCTACTTACGCTATTAAAATTAAACATTTCTTAACATCGAACTTAATTTTGGGGTTATACCGTAGCCATGGACTCTCATTCGTGCATATACACTGTTCTATTTATTTGACTCACCAGCATCTCTTAGGTATAAAAATTGATTGATTTCATCAATAAAGATAGTGGTAGTAGGGACTGAAACCTGTAATTGACGATTATGAAACAACTGTAATATTTTAAATCAGTTTTAAGGAAGTATTTTAGTATTTCGTTGTATTTGCAATCGTCAGCAGTCTAAATTGACGAATAGATCGCGTTGAACTTAAGATTCTTAATTCTGCTATGCTTATAACATAATTACTTGGTTACTTGTGTAAATGGCATCATATACGCAGTAAATATGACTGATCTTTCTAGTTGTCATCAGTATACTGTACTGATACGTTAACATTGAGCTATAGCTGCTATCTATTTCCACTAATTAAATTAAAACTCTGCTATAGCTTTATTAAACAATTGACTTGGAAAAATAATATAATTGAAGGCTACTATTAATTTTAAACTTTCTAACATGTATTAAAAGCATCAGTTTACATCAAATAGATTATGCGCTATTTTTGTTAACCATTACCTCTTAATAAGTAAGAAAAATTTTAGCATTTGCGCGGGTAACAGCAAAATAATCATTAATGAATAAGATACCAGTTTTTTGATACAGATTATTCCAAAATAATTACACATCCCCTACTACCCAACCCAACAATATAAAGCGCTTATCTTAAATACAATCGCTTTTAATTAGAATTAGCGCANAAGAAAAAAAGATATAGCTTCTATCANAACTGTAGCTTTTCTCGAACTTAAACATCTATTTAATATTTTAGATAAGCCACCCAAAACGTCCTCAGGATCAAATGACTCAGAGCATCGTA
>NW_002060959.1:106677-109158 GCF_000150275.1 Trichoplax adhaerens
AAACGATCAGAGTAGAGAATAGTACATCAACTACATAATGAAATTAGATTTTCAATTTACAGTTTTGTTATACTGTACTCAACTAAATCAATAATTGGTATTTCAGCTTATTACGCACAGAACGAGTACCGGTAATTAATAATATAGCTTTTTCGTAATTTAGAAAGTACAGCTTTTTCCGAAACTTTAGCTGTAAAGGGCCTATGATAGCTAAAATTGCTCTATCGCAAGTCAATTGATAGAATCTGTTGCATCGATCAAAGTAATCCCTACTTTACAGCTCCTGTATTTGCATGCACTTAAAATAGAGCTCATTTAAAGATCGAATAGTGTTAAAATACCTACAAGGGTATTACATTGAGCCTATTAAACAAACTTATGTGTTTAATATGTATGAGTAGAAAGCGAATATTTTGGTATTAATGCATGTTTTACTCATTTCTGTTAACGCAAATTGATACGTCTTGGGTCTATTTTGCAAGAATCTGAGATTAGTCGAAAGGAAGGAACAGCAATGCAAAACGCTGAGAATTCAAATCAAGATGGTAAGTTAGTAATGGTCATCTATTCATCGTAATTAGTTTCCTTGCATACATATAAGATTAGGTTATGCCACTTACTAACATAAGACTAAAATATGTGTGTTAGTCTAATATTAGCTTAGACGACATGAAAATAAATAAATCAATTAAGATTATAGATTGTATTGTTTGATCGAAGTAACTAATGAATTAACTATTTGATAGAGTAAATTTAGAAAATAGACCGGTAACTAATTTTATAGAGGAAGTATTTAGCATTACAGCTTTTACCAAACTAATCTGCTAATAATTCTACCTTTAGTGTAATTAAACATTAAGTTGCTTTTCTGGAAGTTAAACACTTACGAGTATAGCGCCAAGTATTATGAGTTATCGATACAATTAGTTAGGCGATAAAAGCAATAAATATTATCATCAGTATCAGGCAAGAGATTTCTTGGCTAGTACCGATTCTGAATTCAAGGTACTATCTGATCTAGGAATTTTCCTTTTTTCATGGTGCATATAATAAATTTTCCAGTTAATAATTCGCTATACTGTAGTCTGTACAATATCATGTACAATCTTCGTAATACATAATTTGGTATTGCTCATATTAAACATGTTTCCTGTTAACAGGAACGGATATCACTAATCAGCCACATGCAATCATCGATCAACCAAAGAAAAAACGCCGTAAGTTATTTATCACCGTAAATAAAGGCCTAATCAACAAATCATCACGAAAACACGTTTTAGGGCAATTCCATACATGCAAACTGTAACAAATCTGTCGTACTGACTCTACTTACCATATAATCACGCAAAGAATTTTATAATAACAGATTACATTGCTGATTTTCTAGCAATTGTGATACTATGTAATAGTAAAATCAGCTGACGGATGAAGAAAAAATTTTCGATAACATTAAGAAAGGAGAACTAAGAACGATAATAACAGTGAATATAGCTGCTTAAATACGTTACCTAACTTGTTTATAACTTGAAAATTGCAAAGAACATCACTTAACACTTACAGAACTTAATACGAGAGAAAAATTCTATGATTAGTATTACATTTTACAAAGCTAAAATTTATATACTTGAATCATTACAAGCATCACTTTAACTTATATAATCTATTATAAATATTGTCAACAGTCCTAAACTTCGGTATTATTTTTAAGTCATATCTAATTTACTTCTACTTAACATGTTGACAACAATAACTTATCTAACATCTCCAATTCACGTTTACTCTACAGTAGATATCACAGTGCTTAAAGAGTATGCTGCGATTAAAGTATGATTCTATACATGTATCGGTAATACAGTTTCGCATGTAATGGCCCAAATACGATACTTAGGAAAGTATATAAATTATAATTATTAGTATTATTAATTGTAAGATACGTACTGTACTCGTACATATCAAAACTGCACTGTATAAGAGAGCTTACAATTTACAAGGCGATCCAGGTTTGTTGCAAGTGATCATTCAAAGTCTTAACTTCTTGCAACAACTCCCACATTATGTTGCAATTTTTTTGTAGTCTCATAAGTACTAAATATAGGAATCTATCATACAAAACGTTACAAATCTAACCAACTAAGTAACTATGGAAGGCATTATATCAATCCTTATCGCTCTGACGTCTTTTCTAGTTACTAGACTTTAAGAAAAACTGAAAATTAATCTTGAAACATTATCAAACATTTTTGTATAGTAACTAGGACAGTTTTTCGTCGTTAACGTAAACAAATTATATTTCATTGCAGACGCTATACAATATAGCATTTTACATTATTGGAGTGTTGTTAATAAGCCCTTTATAAAGGATAGCGTTTTACTACGAAATCTGAATTGTAATCTAGAAATGCTGTCTAGCTCTCTTTCCTTAGAACTCGTAGGTAATTGCTAACATTTTCAGCCTATCCACGAATTTGTGATACAAGATTT
>NW_002060959.1:109208-110236 GCF_000150275.1 Trichoplax adhaerens
GGGACTACACTTCTTTGACCGTCACTAGGTTACTCGATTACACAAGTAGTTGAGCGCAGGCTTTTGAACAGATAACTATCACTACAGTTTATTCTTTTCTATGCCTTTCTCCTCGTCCACATGGCATCATAGTTAGCCTTTATATACTTTCTAAGATATTTACTATTTACATTAATCTCACGTAGGAGATCTCACAACCATAACCTCCTATCCAGTAATAATCTTACAACACGACTACAAATCGTGTCAGCATAAACAACTCTCTAACACAAAGGTTGCACATCATCAAGATTTATATTTATCTAGCCTATCCTCCTATTCGAATACATACAAAATAACTAAGGACAGTTGATCATCAAAACACCTTACTAACAAACATCATAACACATCAATTTCCATCAATAACAAACACCATAACACTTCAATTTCTATCTATAACAAACACCATAACACTTCTAACTCATCACGGCAAAAAGGTACCGTGACACATATCTAATTTACTTCTACTTAATATGTTGACAACAATAACTTATCTAACATCTCCAATTCACGTTTACTCTACAGTAGATATCACAGTGCTTAAAGAGTATGCTGCGATTAAAGTATGATTCTATACATGTATCGGTAATACAGTTTTGCATGTAATGGCCCAAATACAATACTTAGGAAAGTATATAAATTATAATTATTAGTATTATTAATTGGTCAGTAAGAGAATTTATATCATTATAAGATTTGGTTAAGTCATTTACGATATACAAAATCGTAACAACTAGATATATACGATCTAATATACTACATCGTAACTAGTGATTATAGTTGGTTAAAGGCGCTTGCACTTCATCCTAGACAACCCTAAAATCGATAGCCAAAGGACTTTGTCAGTCTCTTTGACTACGTATACAAATACTACAATTAATAGCTCAGTTAAGCCTGCACCGACTACTAATAATCGAGGTAACTAGTATGTTACTTCTATACTTAAGCTAACTTAGGGCTCTTGTAGATTTATAATCTGACTATTTAAT
>NW_002060959.1:122370-128146 GCF_000150275.1 Trichoplax adhaerens
TAATTTGTATCAATTTGATTTCACCATAAATCTATCTCTCTGATAAATATTCTCTTTGTAAGTAGCTACGTAGTAACTAAATTACCTGTTGTATCTGTTATTTAGGTCGAAAACCGAAAAACTCTGAAGATATTAAAAAAGACACAGGTAATTACAACTATAGGCACATTTTAATGCTATTATGGGTTCATCACAATTTTAAGAACATTAGTTATCCTTCTATGGTCGTTACAATTTAACTATTATTAGGATTTGTCAAACTTTACTTAAAGTTATATTTATGCAAGATATTTAGCCGTACAGATACTGTAACATGAAATGAATACATTCTAGCTAGTGATTGTAACTTATAGTAATTAGGTAATAGAGTCACAACCTACATAAAACTATCACAAATTTAACTTCATTGCGTGGTGATGACTATTATTGTATTATCAATGCAGCTTTTCACTTAGTATATAAGATCAAATCTTACCGATACATAAATTTTCATATAAGTCAAACACAATAACATTTCACCTACAAATAATCAAAGCTGAATTGACACCTTTTGAGTAAGCATAATCGATTAATTAGTTGTTTTTAATAATTAGTGTTGCTTACCAATGTTTCCTAGATCATTTTATGTTATTCTTCTAAAAGCAAGTCTCATAATAACATATTAAGTTGTAAGGCATAAATTTACATCTAAGAGCGTCACTGCGTTGTGACACAAGTATATGAGGAAAAGCAATCGATTAATTACTCGGTTTCTTGGTAATTGTGATATATACCAATCACGAGATTCCAAATTTTAGAAAAAATAAGGGCTTTATTGAATCTTATACAAAGATTAACTACACACAGCTCTACTCTAGCCGAATACTACTACTAAAGACTTCTACAACGAACTAACAGAATAATCTAAAGTTGTATGCTTTTATATTTTTGTCACAAATCCCACTTATGATTTGGTTAGGTCAGGTGCTATAGTAATTGTGTGTGTCTTTGTCACACACCACTAGTGACAAAGTAGTCTACACACGCCAATCCTTGCGGAGAACGCCACTTACTAACTTAAAGAGGCGAGATTAGCTATATCACCAAATGATTCAGTTCCAACAACCGAATACTATGGTATAATTATAGCGTCACAGATGATGTAGACGAGATAGTCAGAGATTTACTATCATTTATTACTGAAGGAATCTTGGCACCCAAGATTATAGTCTTTACAATTAAATATCAATTGAAAAACTAGTTGACTATCTAACCGACTAACGAACTAAAAAGGAATCTTCAGGCACCAGCCTTTTATAGTCTCGTCAGAAACTCCTGGTAATCCGCATGGCAACCTTTTACCTTATATTACACATAGTTAAATTATTTTTAGTAAGACTACTCTACTGCGGACCATCATTAATCCAATATGGATACGACTACAGTACTTACGTAGACATCATTCACACCAGCATCAGTACAGTACAATGAATTAACCATATCCTAATATATGATTTACAGTTCTATTTTTACCTATAGCCTTGTTAGTAACTCAACAGCTTACTGTATATAGTCATCTGTACTCTAGCATAGAGTCTCTATCACTACAGTCTATAGTTATAGCTACCAAATATCTCTTAGGATAAATATCTACTGTACATTATACTAAACATGGCTAACAGTCTACAATCACAATACTAAGTTACATTACAGTAATCTACATGCTATTTTTCATTTTTGCTTCCAGTAAGGCTCAATAATGAGTAATGTAAAGATCGTCTTGGATTCGTATTCCATAAATGCAAATGTAATAAAACCTGTTCTAC
Source organism: Trichoplax adhaerens (assembly GCF_000150275.1). NCBI lineage: Eukaryota > Metazoa > Placozoa > Uniplacotomia > Trichoplacea > Trichoplacidae > Trichoplax > Trichoplax adhaerens. The sequence goes on from NW_002060959.1 coordinate 124,176, forward strand.
TAGCTGCATTTAGACTGCAAGGAATAAAAAGATAGCTTAGTTTTATTACTGATACTCTAACAATCGAAATACTAAGTAATAGTACAATAGGCTCTGACAGACATAGAAAAATTTGTTACAACAGCAGATTTTTGAAACAAAGACTTAAAATAATAATAACAGAATAAAATAACTACTTAAGTACGTTCCCTAACATGTTTACAACGTAAAGATTGCAAACAATAACTCTTAATACTTACACAATCTAGTATGAGAACGAAGTTTTATGACTAGAATTAGATTTTATAACTGAACTAACAGCCTCACTACAAGACTATTCTATAGTAGACATTGCAGTAATTTTGGTGCGTAATAAATAATTGATTTCTATTCTGTTTGCATACGGAACTGCAGACTATGCTTCTAAGTCAAAGTCTAATCCAGGCGCCATATCTTTTTTCATGATGCATATAACAAATGTTATAGTTGATAGGTTCCTAGACTGAAAAATGTACAATATCATCTGAAACGTTTGTAACAATTAACTTGATATTTTTCTTATGAAACACGTTTACTGTTAACAGGAATGGATACCACTGATAGCCAAAAGAAAAATCAGCGTAAGTTGTTTAAAATATAACGGTAGATAAAGGCTCCAATTAAAATGCCTTTGCTCCTTCTTATCAAGAGATTTATATTTAAAATGGTTGCTATCTATGAATTAGGAGTATTTATAAGTTATAGCTGGAGTGATAAAGCGGATGTCCGATATGTAAAAGAATTCTTGGAAAGCAAAAATATTTCCTGTTGGATAGATGAAGAGAAAATCTACGTGGGAGATGAACTTCACCCTGTAATAGCGAAAGCTATCATGTCGTCTGAGGTATGAAGGCACATTTTAATCTTATAAATATATCCTCTTATCCGTTATTGCGACGAAAAACAGGTTGAGCAAGGCAAAATTTAAGCAAATACTGGTATATTGTCATATTAACCGAATTACTCGTACCTTCCATTGTTAATTCGAAAATGAGATACAATAAATAGAACTTAAATTTTACGTCAAGAATAGACTGTGGCAATATTTCTCAATAAGATGTAGAGGAGATACAATTAAATCGACACAGGACATAATGAAAGATTCGAAATTTTAATATATTCCTGTATAGAGACTGTTTTTTGATTCTGTAACTGTAAAGTTAATTATGATAGTAAAATTTTTAGATATACTTTTCACTTCATTTACAGATTAATTGTTGATTTATAAATTTCGTAGTTATAATACATTTTTAGATTTTGTTGTAGTGGCTTATTTTCAAAATAGAACTTTAATTCAGAAGTGAGTTATGATCTTAAAGTAATTATAAGATTCTGCTCTCTAATTATCTCGATATTATCTTTCATAGATGTTTATGCCGTTTTTGAGCAAGAATTACGCAAATTCATACAATTGTTACCTGGAATTTAATTACGCACATTTGCATCAAAAGACAATAAAACCTGTCATCATCAAAGATATTGATCCAAAGAAGGATTTGATAAGTTCAGATGGCAAGAGAGATTTCTATTTTTTAATTAGTACTAAGGTCTACACTAAAATTCTTCGTCAAAAACAAACAGATGATGAATTCAAGAAAAATTTAGAGAAACTATATGGTACTGTTAAACAAAGAAATACGGGTCATTACATTTGTAACATGATTTGTGTATTCTAAGTATCCGTATAAGAAATATTCTAATCACTTGCGTTTGCTTTAAATGATCTTTAAGTAGCAGTATGAGTGGTAAAGATCATAAAATATCGTCATGCAAAAGTACTTATTTTCACCGAGCTATAAATTTGACAAATATAAATTTATGTTATATCTTGAAATTTTAGAAAGTATCGTCAAACCTAAGCCAGAGACCAAATCGAGTCAACAACAACTTAGCCCTGCGAAAGACGAAGTTGACAAGATGGATACAGAAACGGCTCCAGGTAAATTATAACTCATGTATTTTCTCAGTAAATAACAGAATAGTAAAGTGATGATAAATTTATGCTTCGCGCCTTTCAAAACAACGAATATATGACAATAAACATCTGAAACTAATTCTTTCATTTTCACTTCATGAATCACTCTACTCAATTTCATTAATCTATTGATAATTTCAGCAAAAATAATTTCTTAGTATCTCAGTTACAGGATATTAATTGTAACTGTAGAAATCTTTGTTTACTGAAGAAAGGTTAATAATTATAATTAATTATTTACTTTTGGGGTTGAAGGGCGTTATTAGATTTATTATACTACCGTTTGAGAAAGTATGCTTTACAGACTTTTATAATTTTCTAATCTGTAATATTATTGCCAATTTAGCATTGTACTTACTTCTTATTTACTTCTTATCCAAAATCTATCTAAGTTAAGTAAATTTTGATGATAACATAAAGAAAATTATCTTAACTCCACTCCTATTTTAACTACCCTATTTCGACGTCATTTATTGATTCTACTGACTATTGATTTACCAAAGATCAGTATAAATATAGTTCAAAATACGAAAGGTACCAACTACTCTGTAGACTAATAACACATTTGAAACGTGTAGATTACGTACTAGTTGCTATTAAATCATTCCTAATAACCTCACAGCTATCATGGTAAAGCTAAGATAGCGGATGCTTATACTCTGTAACTGAAAACTTCTTCAGGAGGATATCCTAAACTGTTAATAGTACCTCAAATGAGTTGTTAATCTAGTTAAATACTAATTAAGTAATATTTTAGAAGTTATTACTTGGGAATTCTACTGTGCATCATTTATGAAAGTACACATCATACAAAAGCTCAGACACAATTTACCTACGATTTCTGTACAGAGCGCTATAAATTTAACAAACGAGCTACATATCACAGTAGATCAATTTTTATTACATTTTTTTGGCAATTAAACTTCAAGAAAAACTATCAGTTAATCTATAAGATAGATTTCTGTCGTTAGCGTAAACAGAGTATGCTTCATTACCGGGTACGGAAATGGAGCAGCAACTGCTGTTCTTCCTATTCTAAATCGATTAAATTACTCAATTAGTCCGTTAATATGAAAGTATAACTCTTAAAAAATCGAGTCTAGTCTCATTGTAGGACTAGTTACTATAGATAAGTAGAATAGAACTAGCGCTATCAAAATTAAACATTTCTTAACATCGAACTCAGTTTTGGGTTATACCGTTATGCCCAGAATTCTACTGTGCATCATTTCTGAAAGTAAATATCGTACAAAGCGCAGACACATTTTACCTACGATTTCTGTACAGAACGCTATAAATTTAACAAGCAAACTATGGTATAACGATAGATCAGTTTTTTTTACCTTAAACACTTTTTCTAGTAAGTAAACTTTAAGAAAAACTAATAGTTAATCTATAAAATAAATTTCCGTCGCTAGCGTAAATAGGGTATGCTTCATAGTCGAAGCTTCTAAAAGGATAGTGTTTTGCTACGGTTTTTAAATTTTAATCCAAAAAAGCCATCTATCGATCTTTCTTTAGAATAGGCAATTGTTAACATTTTTCTACTTATCTACGTATTTGAGATACAAAATTTGTTCATTATAGTATAGCTCATACAAAACATATTAAATATTAGAATATATACCATCACAAAATCCTATACCACATTACTGAATATAACGCGATCAACTTTTCAATAATGAACTACTTAAAAACTTTTCTATAGTAATCGATACGAAAACTTGTGAGAAACAATAGCGATATGTCGTTTTGACAAGATGAAATAAGGATTAGCATCATATCCTATATTATATGTCGTAATCGTAATCTAACTATATCCATTATAAAGACAATGAAAGACTTTATTTATAGTCCACAAATTACGGTAGATTTTCAATTTATAAGTTTGACATTTATGCAGACCAATGGTATATTAGAATGCACGGGTAATTGCAACTATAGAAACATTTTAATGCTCTCGTGGATTCAGTCAATT
>NW_002060959.1:128196-130121 GCF_000150275.1 Trichoplax adhaerens
CGAAGCTTCTAAAAGGATAGTGTTTTGCTACGGTTTTTAAATTTTAATCCAGAAAAGCCATCAAACGATCTTTCTTTAGAATAGGCAATTACTAACATTTTTCTACTTTTAATGAAATGAAATATGTAGAGATCAAGCTACAAAACTTTAACAAACTTTCATTCTACTTTCGTTGCACTCCGGCCGACTTAACGCTAATACTTTGACAACAAATAAAATTTGGGGAAATAAACGAACAACAATTTATTACAAAACAAAAATGGAGAGAAGTATAAACCGAACAACCTTACAAATACTTAGCTTTAAGTATTATTAAAATAAATGACAGGCTTAAAAACTGTCAACGACCAAACAACCTTTCAAAAAAGAAGAACGTTCTAACTTACGACAATTCGACCCCGAAGGCCTTTTAAATTCAACAAGTTCTTCAAGTAAAATCTTCTACTCTCCTTCTAAATTTTCTAGTTGCACTATCATTTATAGGCTTCGTAGAACCGTCTGATGTATTTAAAACTAAATATATGCTAACCAATTGCTCTTAAGATCCGTTTTAGAAAACTACTTTGCATCATTTAAGAAAACAAAAATCACTCATAGTTCAGACACATGTTACCCTACGATTCCATTACAAAACACTATAAAACTAACAAGCTAACTATAAAAATGCATCAAACTTCACTTCTAACTTAATTTCTATCATTAATACACTATAAAAGTCTAAAAATCAACCTTTAAACATCAAGATTTAGTCATAAAAACAACAGTTTAACTACTTAACAATCAACACAACCTCTACCAATTTCCATCTTATTTTCTATTTTCCTCACTAAATTCTCCTAATGTGACTTCGCAGTCACGTCATAAAATTCCAAAGTTTTAAATTCATAACAAAAAGTCCAAATTTCAAAAATCAACTCTTACGATATTTTTCATGAACAAAAATCCCCCAAAATTAAATTAAAACAGAAAAATTATATCAGACAAAAATTAAATTAAAACAGAAAAATTATATCGGACATAAATCTGACCGGTTCCGGAATCCGAATCCGAAAAATTCGGTTTTTATAAAGATCACAGTAATCGCTTATCGAAAAAATTTATATGACTATTACGACTACTTTTCTGACATTAGTATCGCTGAGTATTCGCGAGTATTGACAGTTGATGTTTTAGCGTCAGATTGTACGGTGACTGTATGATTATAGACTACATTACAGTACTTTATCGTCATGTTATAAATCCCCTTTCTCTAAGGATAGGGTATTACTACTAAGTCAAATTCCTTTACAATTTGAATATACGATCAAACGCCCTTTCTTTAGATTAGGCAATTGCTCTCGGGCTATTTCTATAGTAATCTATATAATGCCTTGTAAAATAATGAAGAAGAAAAGATGGCGACATGATGATTTGGCAGGGTAAAACTTAAAAACACTATCACTTTCTAGGTATTTTCTATAGTAAAATAGTACTAGTTACATACCAAAAAGCTATAAAGTACTCTACTTTTAGTCCTTTACTACATACTTATCTACGTATTTAAGATACAAAATTTGTTCATTATAGTGTAGTTCATACAAAACATATTAAATATTAGAATATATACCATCTCAAAATCTTATACCACATTACTGAATATAACACGATCAACTTTTCAATAATGAACTATTAAAAAACTTTTCTGTAGTAATCGATACGAAAACTTGTGAGAAACGATAGCGATATGTCGTTCTGACAAGGTGAAATAAGGATTAGCATCATATCCTATATTATATGTCGTAATCGTGTTCTAACTATATCCATTATAAAGACAATGAAAGACTCTATTTATAGTCCACAAATTACGGTAGATTTTCAATTTATAAGTTTGACAATCATGCAGACCAATGGTATATTAGAATGCACGGGTAATTGCAACTATAGAA
>NW_002060959.1:130171-227336 GCF_000150275.1 Trichoplax adhaerens
TCTACGGTAAGCCAGAATGATGAATTAGTCAAGCATGTAATCCGTCAGGCGGGTAGAATACTTGCCTTGAATACGATAACTGAAATTCTTTATTAGGTATAATACCAGAAAGGTCCAATCTGTCGAATGATATTTCGCAAACTTACCGGTAGTGAAGTTTTAGTCAAGAATGCAGAAGGATCAATGTTTACTCCATTCATGTACAACTGACCAAGAGTTGTAAAAAATAGTTCTCGATTGCGAGGGTTATCCTTTCGCATAGTTTTCATTATTGTGCAAGTTTTACTCATAGAGCGCTTCAACACAGCTTGAAGTAAATGATGCGGGCTAATTTCTATTACTATAGCATCTTCTGGTACTTTCTGCATAGCATCGTAAAACAATACTGGACTTACTAAGTTATTAACATAGTAATCTGCTCCAGCGTATTTTGCAATGTCTTCATGTAATTTAGATTCTGGTACTGAAGAGCTAATCCAGCGAGATGAACGAAGCTTCGGTTGCGTAACAATTTTCTCAACAGCAGCTTTGAGAAATGGTGCAGCTTTCTTGATATAGTGAGAGTGAAAGGCTACACCTGCTGTCTCTACTTTTTTGGCAAAAATTTCTAATTATAGAAAAATGAAATATTTTGAGGTACGAGATAAATCAGCAATGTCAAGTCAACTAAACAAATTTATCCCAATTTATGACTTATCTATCAAAGATTGTAATCATATCAGTAGGGTTAAAGTGTTTACATCTATCTATTGCTATTAGCTAACCTTCAGATTTTAATTGTTTGACAACTTCTTCCACTTTATCTGGATCACCCGAGATAGTAACAGTTTTTTCTGCGTTATGACATGCAGCTACAACATCATCTGGACAACGCTTTTTCGCTTCTGCCCATGTTAATCCGACAGCAGCCATTGCACCTTTCTCTAATTTAGCATCTAAGATAGATTGACCTCTCCAGTAGCCAACCTGCACTGCTTCTTCTAGTGTCAGTGCTCCATCAGCATAACCACAAGCTACTTCACCGGCACTATGACCGAATAGACCTATAAAAAAATATCAAAGTTTGATGTTTAAAACTACTGCTAGTTTACATATAGTCTACATCATTAGCATCCAATAATAAGCTTCTAGTTTTATGTACTATGATTACAATATTGAATTGGAACAAATTGCCTTAATTTGATATACTTTTATCTATAAGACTGTTATGTAATAGCTTCTACGTACCATCTGGTTCAAGGCCGCAAGCCTTCAAACAATCGACTAATGCCACTTGTATGACTACTAGCCCAGTGAATGAGTTTCGGACATTTTCAAATGTGTCTTGATCACTATTTAGTAACAGATCCATTACATCCAATCCTGTTGGGAGTAACACTTCACGTGCTCTTTCAATACTCTCGCGAAATACTTCAAATTTCATCATATCTCGACCCATCTTAGCCCAGTGGACTCCCATACCTGAAAACACCCACCATACTGGACGCTTACTTGTTGGTGCAACATCAACATCTTGGATAGCATTTTCTGAATTTAATATTGTGAAACCACGTTGAGGATGATAATTGCTGGCAGTGGGTGTATCGGACATGCTATTTAGGAGATTGATTAAATCAGCTTTATCATGGTGTTGATTAGCAAGTTCACATAACTTCTCCACGCTTTCTTTTGTACGACCAGAGCATAGTGCTATGGATAAATTGTTACTTATTGTTAATTGGCTGTCCTCTTCATGGAAAATTCTCGGTTTCAGCACGGCATGAGAATTGGCACCACCAAATCCGAACGAGTTCACACCGACATAGCCATCTGAAATTAGAGACGACCTCATGTTAATAATCACTACTTATCTGAACTGGTATCACTAATGTAAAAAGTCTATCTTATTGACGGTGTAATCGATCAACTCATTGGTATGGCATCTTGTTTGCATAGACAAGTATCGATGAGTATACTATGTATAGCATGTATTGACCTGGAAATGGTGTATTTTCTGTAACGACTTTCAAACGCCCATCTAGCAATCCTGGAATGTCAGGATTGGGATTTTTGTAGTGCAAATTAGCAGTTAAAGTGCCATGTTGAGTGCATGCGAGTACTTTAGCAACAGCTGCTAATCCAGATGCAGGCTCACTATGTCCCATATTGGATTTGACGGTCCCAATGAGTAGAGGTTTATTACCACGGACCTCGCCTGCAAACATATCACAGATTGAATTGACTTCTTGTGGATCACCAGCTTTGGTACCTGTTCCATGAGCTTCAACGTAACTAACATCACCAGGATTGATACCAGCTTCATTGTAGATTTCCTTTAATAGGCGAAATTGTGCTCTGCCATTGGGAAATGTAACACCCTGCTCCTTGTATCCGTCACAATTGGATTTAGTATAGGGGACGGTGGCATAAATACGTTTGGCAACGCTTTTCTTTAGTAAAAGTACTGAAATGATACCTAAATATCGAATTATTGTGATATTTTAGACAAGGATATGCAATTTGTAGGTGATAGAACATCATGCAAGAATGGTGATAATATGTAGGGTATTAGAATGGATCCTATTCTCGAGGTTACGGTAGCTATTGAAAATATTGAAAATTACCTTCAGCACGACAGTAGCCATTACTACCAGCATCGAATGCTTTACACGAGCCATCATGCGATAACATTCCAAATTTATGAAATTCCAAGCCAGTATTGGGTTTGAAATCACAGCATACCCCGCCAACAATTGCACCTTCACAACATCCCATCCTGATTGATCGTACACCTTGATCGAAAGCGATTAACGATGAAGAGCAAGCAGTATCGACAGCGAAACTAGGCCCTGTATCAACAAAAGCAAAGATTGTTTTCAACTTTGAAGGCAATATCGGTCTAGTTCAGGCTGTTTTAATGGCAGTCACAATGGCTATTCTATCATGTGTACTATTTATTACCATCATTCATTGACTTATTTACTGGAACAAGACTGTCTAACGCGTTTTTGTTCACAATACATCTATATATATACATTACGCTATGACTAATGAATGAATCCTTGCCTTCAAGGAAAACAAATTTACGTAGTAGACTTACCGCCAAAATTGAAGTAGTATGATACTCGATTGGCACACATGCAGGCATGGCAGCCAGTCGCACTGTAGCCTATCTGCGATTCTGCATCAGATTGGTAAGCGTGCAAAGCTTCGCTCAAGGTTTCTCCTACAAAGACACCGTAATTTTTGCCGCGTAAGTTGTAAGGATTGAAACCAGCATCGACAATCGCTTCATAAGAGCATTCCAGCAGCATACGAAGTTGAGGATCCATGGTATTGGTTTGCTTGGGATGAATACCAAAGAAAGTTGCATCGAAAAGTTCGGGATTCTTCAATTTGCCATTACGCTTTGGTAATCCATACAATCCAGGAGGCCATCGTCGGTCATCTTCGGTGACCATATCTTCAGCGTTGAATAAATGATCCCAAAATTCTTGCATGTTATTGGATTCAGGTAAACGGCAAGAGATACCAGCAATAACAATTTCATCATCGTCGATGAGTACCGGCGCCATCTGCAATAATTCAAACAATTTGCATGGTCAGCTAGTGTCGTTCATGCTCAACCTTCAACTTAGTCAGATGATTGATCTACTGTCATTGAGGTGCGATAGACTAGATGCACTCTCGTATGATGAATCGACATAACTGCAGAGGGTATATTGGTCTCATCATGCTCCATTGCTTCCGTCGTGATAGCCTGTCTTGGCGAGCTGGGTTGGCTTAGCAAGAAATTGTTTTACCATCGCTCGCTTTTTCTACAAAAGCACAGCACTATCCTAGACATGTTTGCCCTAATCTGGTCTGTCCACACCGTAGAGGTATGGTGAAATAGGTTCTGTTTTTCAATCTCAATTCAAAACCGGAGTCCATCTCTGAATCGATTCACGGCTCTACAAGAGCTTCCTTCCTCGTATGCTCCCCGCCCTCCCCCAATTCAATTTTATTTTCTACCGATGACGTACGTCAACATTTCCATTTTCAGGTATAGTGACACCCAGTGGCACCACGAGCGCACGACCGAAGGTCACGGTTGCACGAATGTCGCATAGAGTAATCACGCCATTGATATCGGCGGTACTGGACAGTCTATTTTACTATGGTTTTACTACAGTTGGGTGACCATCACGCTAGACTGGCCACGCACAATAGTCGAGCCTTATGGTGGAGGTGACGCATTGAGTGGGTATGACTCGGTACTAGGAGAATGTGCCAGCCAGCATCCGTCTGACACCGTGCTCGGTACAATCTCCAACTGTTGATCAGTAGCTAGTGTTGAGTGTTGAGTGATTGCATGGCTAGTGGTTAAGTTAAGTATGCAACTGCGCTTGAACAGTACTGTCAAAAGAATAACGCTTGCTCTGTACTGCAAGATAGTGCAACGAGTAGAACATGATTTGGTCTCCAATGACTTTATAGCCATACCTTGCTTTAGTGGTGACGTAAGTCGTGTCACGTAGTCCACTACAAGACACGACCGTATTCTAAGGTCACTCCACTCTGACTGATTCACAGTACCACGGCGCTCTACTCTTCTGTACTGTACACTATGTACTGTAGACTCAGCGAGGGAGTCCTGTCTTGTGGCTAGTGGTGACCACTGACCCGGTGTCGTCACAGCCCCATCGACGTGAAGCTAGTGTAGAAGTAGTACAGTACTGTACACAAGTGCAGACAGTGCGCTAGAACGATCATGGATTCCAGTGGTAAGAGTGATCATAAAAATGTCCATTAAAAGCTACAATTAGAGTGAGCGAGGAATCGGCTGGTTATTTCGAAAAGACACAGTGAGGAGCCTGTAGATTGTACACGAGATCGTCAACAGGTCGTGAGCAAGTATACAGCACAGTAGACACACAACGATGTCTGTATGCTCGCGGACTGACGGACGATGACACTCCACATTCTGCCACTCGATGATGACCAGAGATCTTAGCCAGGAGCAATATTCAATGTCTGGTCATTCTCGGCCACTGTACATTTCCTATGACATGACAGATCCAGAAATGCTGGTGGAACGTTTTCACCGGCATTTTTGCATGTGTTACAGGGAAATGTTTGGGCCTACCGGTCATGGACTACGATCGCTATACAGTGCATGGATTAGTCCATCGTGAGATATAAAATGGACTGGATGATGTAATCCATCGCCGGAATCATATGGAATACAGTCAATTTGACGATGTTACAGTCTGTAACAGTATCATCGTGCGCTAAAAGAATGTCACCTGTATGTAGTCTATAGTAGTCTACAGGATGACAACAATTGACTATAGACAATATGCTCGCAGAAAAATTCCCCACCCATGATGCTATCGATTGTTATCGCTGCTGCCAGTGCTGCTCAGTCAAATCGAAGTTAATCTTTCCATGGTTTTCTACACTATACTAAGTCTAGTATGTCAATGCCCCCCCAAAAAGATGACGAAATCGGCCCCAAAAAAATTTTTGCGGGGCTCTGCCTGCCAGCGCAACAACCCCTGTGGTGGCCATCATCCACTTAGGACTAATTCAATCGCTAATATCTCATCTAGACTGGAATAAAATGATGAAAAGGAGATAGAAATGGATCTTCAATGTCGTATTCAAGGTGGCCACAGCAATAGCCATCCTAGAGGGTTATGGCTTACTGTCTAGCATTTGTATTCCATCGTTCCTCTTGTACAGTATTCATATTGACTCCATGATGTAATCGTATATTGATTCTTGTACAGTATCGTCGTCATGAAGGAAGAATGGAAAGAAAAAAAATAGTCGTCCAATTATTCTGGCCTAAATGGCTAGGATAAAACAATCCATGTTGGGAGAGGGCAAAGACAACTGCTATCCATTGAATACAGATAGAAAGGAATATTTCCCCTTCCTTTATCATTCATTTTCAATTTAGTTGTTACAGTAACACTTTGTCAGCCCAGAAGGTGATAATGACGATTTATCTCTCCAACATCATTAGTCCCAGCTGGATTGAAAAGCTATTCCATCTTGAGGCGCGAGCTGCTAATACAATGTACTTTATGATTGCATCATTCTTTTCAGCTGTCAAAGTTGGATAGAATTGTTGATGCATTTTTCGACCTTCCAGTTAGAGCCCTCAAGAATAAAGGGGCTCAGTAGACGAGTCATTGTAATAAAGCTGAACAAGTAAAATAGCCTCTCTGCTATACTGTACAGTATTCAAAGAAAAAAGAAAAAAATTCAAATTGAATTTTCTCTATACTTGTATACTCGTACTGAAGATAGAAAGAAATCCCATTGCAGTTTTCAATAAGACAGTAGTGTACATTCTTGGAACTGAGCTGACCGAGTAAAATATCTAGTCTATTTCATGGATACTACTTCAGAAGAAGGCTACTCAACATCGGACTAGATACATCCTGGGCCACTAAAATGAGATAGCCAAGTCTAGTCATCGAGGTGTGATGTAGAAGACTTTGATGCAAAAGCTATAAATGTGCTATTGTCTCAACATTGATAAAAAATATTTTTTTCCACTAAAAGTACAGCCAAAGTGTTAGGCAGCCTAGGGTACGTGAAAACAGGAAAAAGGTACATTGCAAGATGATGAGTAGACTAAGTAAAATTGGGACTGTCACTTAAGCGGTAGTGCCATATCATTTCTTCAAGCCAATAAACATCTTGTAGGATAAATTAAAAAAAATTTTGTTCGACTCTACCAAAGGTAATTTTGTTCAGGAATATGCAAATGAGCAACATTATTTTATCACTAACGCTAGCCTCCTGTCAACATTGCAAGTTCGTCTAGCTACTCCATCGATTCAAGTCTATTATTGGGAATGAGTTCCGATCTTTTGCAATAGCCCATTTGCAGCCAACATGCTTCCACAGAACATGCTGCTGAACTAAAGTAAAGGAATTTGGTGAGTACATGTAGCAATCACTCGATTCCAATTCCTACGTCATCATTGCAAATGACAAAAAAAATTGGGGGAGTTTCGGTGGAAATGCCATCCAAGTATGGCTGAGCCCTGAACTTTTTGGACCTTCGAAAAGAACGATATAGTAACTGAAACTGCTACTAACAGCCCTGTTAGCCATTTAGCAGTAAAATTAAAAGCCATTATGTAACCCTGAACAATTATTTCGCAAAATTGGAAGCCCTTCAGATTGAGTACAGAAAAGTTAAGCTGCATTGATATAAGCCAATTTGGATACACCCGTCATGTAAAGTAAGAATACCCTAAGCCCCTAAATTAGCGATGCAATTGAAATTGAAGAGAAATATAAAATAGCTTACCTTTCTTATCTTCTTCTCTGTCACTTTTTCAGCAAAAAGAAATTGCACGATCTGATCAGATTGCTATTTGACTTGAATTCGGCCAAATAAGCTTGCAGGTAGCCACGTTACTGTATCTAGCAATACAGTTGCGATAGCTAAGAAATTTTGAGGAGATTGCAAGCCAATTTATTGCATCAATATTAGATGACAGTATACTTACGTCCAACCAATCAGCTTATCGGTTGCTTAAAAATCACGCGCAATTATCAATAATAACCTGGAGAGGAGAAAGAAATGATGTTTACTTAATATTTTAATTTCTATTCATAATTGACAGGACATACAAAGCAAATACATTTGAGATCAAAAGGCCAAAAAAAAGCGATGGCAATCGCCAGCCCCTTTGTCAAACTTTATTGCTTGATAACGGCCAAAAAAAAAATTCAATTCTCTTTTTACTCTATTCGTTAAAGCTGTATGAGAAAATTTTACTTTCTTCACTGCTACAGAGTGATTCGAAAATAGCATCAAGCCTTATCTACAGGCCAATTTTACCATCAACAGCTTGTATCAATTATTGATTAGCTCATTCTGTACGATGGCCATGATAATAATATCACTGGATACACCTGTGTAAATCATTTTTCTTAGCAAGAGGAGAAATGACACGTTGATCTTGACGTCTCTTATTATTATTATTTTTTTTTCTCTCACTAGTACGAAGTACTAGTATACACTAAGCTTGAGGAAGACTGCATTCAAATACGGTTAAAAATTATCGTCTGATTTCCTACTCTGCATGTCTCCAAATGCACGTTACAAGATTATTTACTGTCATTTGAACATATGTAAAGCTAGCATGGCCTTATCATTTGTCTATTTTATTACATAAAAGGATTCAAAAACATCTGCTCAAGGTCATAGTGAAGCTAATGGCAGCAAGCACGTTGCAACAAGCGTGATGAAGATGGCCGTCTATGGCTCCTTCAATGTGCTCTTGCTGTCGACAATTTCGACATGGATGTTGTGTTGAAGAAAGATAGTCGATTACCCCCGCTAAGTTACGAGAACTGATTTTAAGATCTATGGATTGCAAATGATCATTTCCTCTATCACGATCCAATTCTCTTGGCTCCAAACAGCCATTTGTATTATTTCAGTCAATAAAACGCAGCACCATTATTTATTTAATAACATCTTTTGCATCATGCTCCTCCCCTTATTCCAAGTGATCGCCTATCCATTCTCCTCTCGGAGTAGAAATAATGACCATATTAACTCTTGAGTGTGTTGTACAGTCCTCATCGGGTTGGTTATGCTCTCCTGGACACCATATACGGATCAAAAGTCAATTTAAATGAGGCGGAAAAAAAAATTTTTTTTCCCTTCTTTTGAAATCGGTTGTGATCCATTACTCTTTTTGTAGCTTAGCCGCCATCCTCGTCCTTGATCATCCGGATGGTTTGGTAGCCGATTAATCTGGATTACAGACTGGATAATACATTTCCAAGGGAAAATGGCTAATCCTATTTCAAGTTTTTTTTTTATTTTTTAATTTTGCTATATAATTGAATTTAATGCGTTTGACCATCCTGTCTATATTTCCGTAGAAGATGGCTTTTAAATAATATTATCATGTCTGATAGTGATGTTAATGATTACGCCATTGCAATAATAATAGGCGAATCATGATCGCTAGCGAGAACATACTGCACTAGCGTATAAATCATTTAGCAAATACAATAGATAATCAAGAGAATTTCTGATGGAGAGTAAATAAATTCTCCATGTGGACGCCCATCTTGTCAAATCTGGTAATTTATTTAAACAAAGGGTAGTGTTAGCCATAAATATTATTATGAATCAATATTCGTCAAGATAGAGTGATTGGATCGTATTTAATTACATAATCATCTGAACATGTTTTTTCCACAGATACTCTAATCCCTATGCTGGCTATGCACGACGTCATTGTCTACGAAAAAAATAAAAATTACTGCTAAAAAATCAAAGTCAGATTGAGCATCCAAGATAATCTCATGCGGATGCTCTTGAGCGAGGATCTTGTATGCAATCCTCCGTCAAGCCATGGATGAATCAACTGATTAACATCCAACTCTAATAGCATTCCTTCTTACCAAGGAATAAAGCCTCTTCAATGATCGCCATATTAGCGATAGCTAGCAACACCCATCGCAAACAATCCTTACAATTAATCGATGGAATAAAAATTGTTCATTTCCCTACATCATAAGTTGCAGAAAGTCAAGTCCATTCAAGACTTGAAGTACGATTGGCTGAATGACATCATGTTCCCAACCCATGCGTTCACTGCTCAGATGCTCAGACCTCTTCTAGCGTGATAATTAAAATAATCCAAAATAAAATCTGCTTACTGTTAAGCATGATAAACTACTATTAACGTAGCAAGTAACGTTGATCACTTGCATCACATGCTGTCTTCGACCATCACCTGATCGTTAGAATCATTCAGTTACCATTTATGCAACCTGTTTTCTAGCCCAGTGGAAAAACATCCATTCAAGATAGACTAAGGACTTGAATAAGGCCGTTATCCAATGAGAAAAAAGAAAATTTCCAGTATTTATTCTAGCTCTACATAACCTATCGTTTGAAAGGGAGAATAATGACAGTATCATGATCATCCAACTTGCAAACAACTTTTTTATACGTGTGTACTTAGCAGCATATTGTGCCTGTTGACGGCGATCCGAATTGTTTAACTAGATCCAGTGTAGAACAACGGCCTTTTAATATGTTAATATTTCATCCGTTAGCTAAGACAAATTAAATTGGACAAATAGAAATAATAATGCAATATGATGGACGTTGTAGGCTAAACCCATTATGCCAATTTGAGTCGTACTTTATTACATTCAATTTCCAGCAACAATCAAGCTCAAAAGATATCTAATGAGTAATCGTCTTACCTTTGCAATCAAGCAGATCATGGGCAATTTATTTTAACCAATAGCAATAATCATTTAGCTTGATCCAAGCTTTAGGCTAAATTAATTGTGCCAGTTTGAACCGTACTTTTATCGCATTCAATCTCAAGTAGCAATCAAGCTCAAAAGTGGACATAGCTGCACAATATACAGTAATCCGATGAGTAATCATGTAACCATTGCAATCAAACAGATCATGGTAAATTTAATTTGAACAAGTAAAAGTTAAAATACTACAGGAAATAAGTTGCAGATTAAAGCAATCGCACCAATTAGAATCATGCATTGATCGCATTTAATCTCGAGCGACTATCAAGCTAAAACCATCTACAAGTGGCATTGTTGTACAGTAATCTGATGAGTAAATTATACTACCATTGCCATGAAGCAGATCGTGGCAAATTCAATTCTGACTACTAAAAGTTAAAATACTACCGGAAATAAGTTGTAGACGAAAGCAATCGGACCAATTTGAGTCATACTTTTATCGTATTCAATCTCGAGCGACCATCAAGCTAAAAGGAAAGCATGATTGTTGTACAGCAATTCGATGAGCAATCTTGCTGCCTTCGCCATGACGTAAATCATGACAAATTCATTTTGATAAATAAAAGTTAAACTACTGCAACTAGTGATTTCAATGGTGCAAGTACCTGATTCAATGTCATGTTGAGATGCGCATAATGTGAATCATGGCATTGATAGCTAGTGCAACCATGAAATTGCTCATCATAAACACCTTGGCCATAGACTGATTAACTAGCAAAATGTTCTTGCTAAGCCCCATCATATCAATCTCTCGTCTCGTTTTGTCGTTATAGTATGCTAGGAACTAAGCTAAAATTGATCATAACGACTGATGATGGAAGAACTCGTTCTTGCTGTACATCACTCGCAATAACACCTTGTAATAGATTGATTATGCTGTAAAATATTAATGCTAATCTGTATGGAATGAACCACTCGTCTCATTTTGCCGTTGTAGAAAGCAAAGAATAAAAACTATCTTTGATTTGATTGATAATGGAAGAACTTGTTCGCACTCGTTTTCAAAGTGTAACACAAGACGATTCTATATCAAGATAAACGAATGGTCAATTTTTTTGCATTGGAGAAGCAATATACTGCCGGTCGGCACCCCTCGGTGTTCTTGGAATAAATCGGATTTCCTGCTGCTTATTACCTCATATCGCGTAAGATCTCAAAAATTTCTGCTGCGCTATCACCAGGGTAATTTTATATCTTCTATTATTATTGTTAACAGGCAATATTAGCGAGTTGTATTTGTACTATCGGTTCAAAATTTCCAATTTCAAATAAACATTGGTAGGAAACATTTCTATGTCTATTATGAGAGAAGCTTGCTCGTCTAGAAATTACGGTATCTAAGCAATATGATGATAAAATGATGATGATCATCATTTGAAACTCTATCTGAATACTATGATTACTGATAACTGTCTATCTAACTCTTCCCATGATTCTTGAAAGTAAAGCTAATTACTTGTGATACCATGACAGATTTATTCCATAGTAAAAGAAAATAAACTACGGAAGTAACAGGTACCACCTCGTTGATTGACTGTTGAAAGCAAAGCGAACACAGCCGAAATAAACTACAGCAGTGCTACTCGTCGATTGACTCTGGATGGTAAAACGGAAAACAGCAAAACAGACTACAGCAGTGCTAATCTTCCATTAATTTTATTGATCGTAACACTAAGACAGCGAAATAAACTACAGCAGTTCTACTCGTCCATTTATTCTTGAAAGTAGAGCAAACTACTCGTCAATTGCCTATGCCAGATACCCCAGTATCGAACTACATTTCGCTAAGAAAAGAAACTAGCTTATACAGTATACTGCAAGCGGAATAGTTATGCCATTCACTAAAGTCAACTTAACCGAAAAATTTTAAATCGATCCCGTCCGTGTAAGCCTATTAGACAAATAGATCAACTTTATCGTCATCTTATCGATCCTAATTTTACTTAGGATAGAATGACATTAGTAATCGGTTGTGTTGGCTATCTCAAGACAAGAGATAGGATACCGTAAGTCTTGCAGGGACCTATTCTGCAACATAATACTGGTACGATCCATTAACATTAGCATTTAACCTAGACAAAAGAAATTTAATTAGCCATTCACTCTTTCTTTTCCAAAGTAATTAGGCTATTGATTAATATTAATAACATTAAATTATGATGCATTTTCTGACCTTGTATTGAACAATTATAAGGTCAACATGTAGTTCAATGCATACACATTTACCCTCCCACTTAAATTAAAAATGTGCTACACATTTACAAATTTTTTTCCCAGTCAGACTATTGGTTAATGAGCTACGATACATTTTTTTCAAAAATGAATTGGTTAAATCATTGGAAAGCTTCAGCAGCTCTATCTGCTGTCCACTCCATCTCTAATAATAATTCTTGGTAAGAGAAAAAAAAAGCGTTATGAACGGCTAGTAACGTAATTAATTCCTTCCTCTCCGTGCTCCATCTGTTTCCACCCTTTCTTTAAGCTACGTGACATCGTTTACTTGACTTCTTTATTAGCCTCGAGCTATTTCTTTTCACAATTTTGCCAACAAGTTAGATCATGCTCAACAATTTCATAAGCCATGAATAAATGCTATAACAGCAAGATACTATTAGCATACAATAGACTGAAATTGATCATGACAACTTATTCTAGATCAAAATTGGATAACGCCGCGCCAAGTTTGCCACTGCAAGACTGCTGATTTCTTCCCAAATAATCATACTAATACCAATAGAAAATATGCCATATTTGAACGATTACACTATTGGATAGCAAGTTAGAAAGCAATAGGGGACTAACCTGAACATCAATTAATTAATCGACAAGTGCATTGTATAAAACGGAGCAATCAGCTTAAATTATTGCCATCCTATATTGTTCTGTGAATGATTAATATCATCGTAATAAATTCATACGAATTAATTGACCAATTAATCAAATTATTACCCTACATCGATAAATCCATCAATAAATATGATAATAAGCTGGTTATAGGATTGTTTATTCACATTTTAACATATGGAATCATTCAATAAGCGTGACTAGAGGCTAACTTATAAGATAGGCTATCAATCGAGTATTTCTACGGGATATCAATCATCTAGTTTATATAGCGTATCGGTCTTTAATTATTATTTTCGGACAAGGGGGGAGGGGAGACAGCTAGATTCTGATCCAACGTCATTGCTAGCTTTAATAAACGATGATTGAACCACGATTGATGTCAATAAGCTATTCATGGAGTATTTTAATTCTGTATGACTTTCCGTCTTACTTGTCGAGGCAATGTATTCTAGCTATCACTATTTGATGAGTCGAGATTGATCAAATGCTCAGCCATGACTTGATCAAAGTAATGCCCTTTTGACTAATTCCATATGCCAATCGTAATCCGAATAATTTAGTATAATGGGTAGTCGAATTAACCTGGTAATCTTTTATTATATCATTGTGTAAATTAAATTATTATCCTCCTCTTTCATCGACGATGATCCTTATTATCAAAACAAAATATAAACTGATTGATCGTTGACAGTTATTTAATTCTAGTGATATATATTGCAATGGCTTTAAAGATAGCCTTTGAAAATGAGATATTCGGTTAACCGGAAGCAAAGGAAGATTTTAATGAACAAAGTTATGTTCCATGAAGGGCTAATATGTTTGTGATAAATATGAGATAAATTAGAAATTGATTGTACGTTTTATTTTCTAATGGAGAGTAATCATTTTGATGGGTTACCCAAACATTTTGAATCCAATTCGCTCGCTACAGTATTCAAAATTCGGTCTAGTAGCACTGACAACAACTCTAGCCAACCGATAGATTAGCCAATTACTTTATCCTAGTAGATGCTTTATCCAAGCATCAAATAAGTTCAACGATGACCATAGCGTGTTCAGATCAGTAATATCAAAGCCTACCATGTTGGTATGTTGCTGTGACTTTATTTATTTGCTGCTTATACAACCATCAACGTTAGTGTTAATTTTATATCAGGAGCCTTAAACAGTTTATGGACTTAAATAAGTTATTTTTACTAGCATTTTTCTCCATACAATAGACGATACAGAAGGCCTATGATATGTATTCTATGAATTCGAAGAGTTGCTTAGTCTTGATCTTGTTACTCGTTTAGATTAGTTTTGCGTTCTGTTACTCATCGGTTCCATCAATTTTTTTCCAACTAAATAAATTGATTCAACTGCTGCATCGATAAGTCTTATCCTTCATTTTAAATACCTCAGCATAAGATGGATGGATAAGAAATTGATCTTATATTTATAAATTGGTCAAGTGCATCAACTTGGATTTGGGGCGTTGACATTTTCTGAATTAAATTGACTCGTTATTGCAATTAAAATTCAGTCTAAAATCATTTTTTTATAGCCTTTATTAATTGAATAATTAGCCGACACGTAGATTGATGAGCTACTGTATCATAACATGGCCCAGTGATACTGTATCCAAGCATCAAATAAGTTCAATATTCTCTAAAGTGTTGCTGTAAATCGAAATTTGTAGCGGCGATGAAATTTAAAACACTGCAGAAAAATAACTCTAGTAGTCTACTGTCAGATTTTTACTCTCCGATATCTACCTATAGTACGACTGTGATACGGCAACCTTGTAATGTTAGTAGGAACTGTAACACCATTATTCTCGCTTAGACAAAACTAAACCTGAACTTTATTGACAGAATCAGTCAATTTAAAGTAAATCTACTTCAACATTTATTATGATAATTAGTACTTAGATAACATTATCGAGCTATATAGTTATCTATTAAAAAATATGTCAAACATCATAGATAAATCAATATAAACACATTCCAAGATAAATTATCTAGTGAAAACTGTGTTAAGCCAGCTATGCCAAAGTTACTCTGCAATAAGCGCATCAAATAGAATTAAATCTTAGCCTACTGTAAACAGACGATAAATTACCATCTTAAATCGGTGTAATGTAACTTAGTATTGTGATTGTAGACTGTTAGCCATGTGTAGTATAATGTACGGTAGATATTTATCCTAAGAGATATTTGGTAGCTGTAACTATAGACTGTAGTGGTAGAGACTCTATGCTAGAGTACAGATGACTATATACAGTAAGCTGTTGAGTTACTAATATGGCTATAGGTAAAAATAGAACTGTAAATCATATATTAGGATATGGTTAATTCATTGTACTTTGGCTGGTGTGAATAATGTCTACGTAAGTACTGTAGTCGTATCCATATTGGATTAATGATGGGCCGCAGTAGAATAGTCTTACTAAGAATAATTTAACTATGTGTAAAATAAGGTAAAAGGTTGCCATGCGGATTGTAGCTGCGAATGCTACGAAAAGTATAAAAGCATGCAACTTTAGATTATTCTGTTAGTTCGTTGTAGAAGTCTTTAGAAGTAGTATTCGGCTAGAGTAGAGCTGTGTAGTTAATCTTTGTATAAGATTCAATAAAGCCCTTATTTTTCTAAAATTTGGAATTTCGTGATTGGTATATATCACAATCGGTTAAACAAGTACTCTAAAAACTCTGTATAAATCTCCTTGGATATTCAAGTTTGCAATATATCAAATACGAATTGTTATTTATTCTGTTTGACGAAATGATGATGATCATAGTAAGAGAAGATGATCATCTATTCATCGCTACTCTGTGCTTTTATCTTGTATTTTAAAACAGACACTTAACAAGAATGATCATTATTTTCGTTATTTCATGATAGTTGGCTATCAGCTTATCATGAACAGATTGTTAAAAAGTAAGACATAATGAGCAGTATAGGCTGCACTAAGTCAAAGTAAGCATAACCTTGTTCGATAATACTGCCTAATAAAGAATATGAAAGTTCGTAATTACTGTAGTAAGATAAGCTAATATTGCTTGTAATCTATATAGTAATACTAGCAAGCAATATTTTGGTTCATCTTCAAACTTTTGCATTCTTTATGTAATCTTACGGAATTACACTATAAAGTCATTTTATCGTTATTTTCAGCCAGGGTCAGTTTCGTTGGGCTGAAAGGGATTAAGAATTTTAAATCAGGCTAATCAACACCATCGTACATGAATTTTCATAATGTTAATCTGTAATTATGCAAAGTAATAATTAAATTGGTATGGATTTGATAATGCAAACTTTCTATTAGATATTCTAATCTACATTTGCTATCTATCATTGAAGTCTATATATACCATTATCAGCTGAATTTCTATTCAAGGCTATCTATTATAGCAACTTCTATTTGAACTTGATCAATCAACTATATTAAAGTGCATATTTAAGCTTAACTTTACTGACTAATTTGGCTTTAAGCTTAACCCATTTCTGTACTCTTTCAGGTCTAAATTTCTCATTTTTATACCATCCTTTAAATTTTATTCCGGGTATAAATTTCAGCATGCTATTATTTGAAAACTGCTACTAATTTCATTGCTATGCTTATTAACGCCTATAAATGATTTTATAAGCTGAAATAGTTTGTTATTCGAGGTGATCGGCTATAATAACTACTCTTTCCAATTTGGTCCATCGATTAATCTAAGAGGCCTGTGCATGCTTGCAATCGCGCATCTATGAATATCTCATCAAAATGCAGTAAGGATGTGATCTAGATTATTCTTAACTATGACTACCATGATTGGAAGTAAACAAAACTTTGATAAACCAACTTTTTCATTACTTTATTTCTTCATCTTCAAGTTTCTCATTCATCTTTATCTCGAAATGTTCTTACAAAATTTAATCTGCATGTTGTAATTTATTTTCAATTTGCATGAATTTCATTACGCAAGCGTGTAGGTAGACTTAAAGCATGGAATGATAGACATAAATCATACCTTATCTTCTATAATAGTCAACTATTAAATAGTCTATGCCATAGTCTCACTGGATAATGTATCAATTGCATAAGAATCCATGATAGTTATTGAGCGTCCACATTAATCGGTCTATCATTAGAGAACTTGACTGTTGCAATTCGGCATTACCATCCATTCGCCAGCGCTTACAAGGTAAGATTTTGGCAGGAGCTAGTTTAGTTCAATCCAGAATGAAAGCTAAAATCGTGTTGTTAAAATGTGATGGTTTCTACTTGATTAGCCTTTCCACAACCGTTATTTGCTATAGCATTGATGATTAGCATATAGATTTAGTAGTTAGTAGTCATTCTGTTAACCGATTACTGCCTATTAACTAATTTAAGAAATCTTTACAAAGTGGATTAAATTTATTAATTCAATTTAGATTACTATCTTAGTTTAACTTTTTCAGCGAGGTACGCGTCCAAAGTTAATTAGGTGTGTCTATCCTAAAAGATTGAACGATTTATAGCAGCTTCTTGTCAATAGAACGACAACGTATGATTTCCTCATTGAAAACTACATTAGAATACTAATCAGTGTAAGGGTCTGATTTACTAAATTGCTGTTAAAAATTCTTAAGTTAGCGTATTGCAGAAATCATTCCAATCTTCAGTGATCATTTACATAACCTTTTATAATAAATTAAATTATACTACGCTTAGCCTTAAAATATGCAAGTTGGTGTGATCGTTTACAAGTGATTGCTCTATTTGTAAATCTTTACTGTTAGATTACGATTAAATACTTGTTTTAGTATATCAGTAGCATTGATCGAGAATATTAGTAAGGAAACATCGACAGTATAAAAAGCAATATGTAGGAGATATACGCTATTTGTTATAGCTTGGCATTTTCAGGTGCTTAATTTCGTGATGATTTTGTCCTAGTGGTACTTTAGGTGTGAATTATTTTTATTCATTCCGCTAGTTACTCTGTTAGATTATTTTTTAAAGTAAAATTATTCAACACATAGGGTACATCGCGACGCTTTTGGCTATTTCAATGTCCCTATGATACATAGCTGACTAAGCTATAAAATGAAAATTAAATATCAGTAATAAAGAGGCATTAATCTAATAACGATTAAAAACTAGCAAGTATGCTGCTACTGCAGCATACTTGCTATATAAATCATGATACTAGCCGTGGTAAATCGTATTACGCGAAATTGATCCATATCTTTATAAATGATAATTAATCATAGACGACATCGAATACTTTAGAGAGCTACTATTCTATTTAAACGTTATTTTTAGAAGATTCATTAATAAGTAAACTACAGGAGCGTATATCTAAACATCGCCAGCAGAATAATATTTTCATGGTATTTAATTTATAGTTTAGTAGTCCCTGATGGTGGTACAGCTGCAAAATGAGTTATATTAGAGTAAAGGCGCCAATCGATTTTTCTTCTATCAGTTTGGATATGCATGTAGTAGAGCTCTGGTTCAGTGACTAGCTATATGATTTAAATATCAGTCACCATAGCAGAAATTCTGTATCGCTATGTGCTAAAATTTCAATTATCGCTCTTTTTTATTCAGAAATGGAAGATACCAAGATTAGCAGTAAACCTGTTAAAGTTGCAATTCGTAACTTCGACGATACCATCGTGGACGTCACCTTAACTTATCCAAACTCACGTAAGTTATCATAATAAATCGTGATTAAAAGAAAGCTAATCAAATAATTTATTTTTTATCATTCGCTATCATAATGAAATTGAAATATAATCAGCAACATTTTCTAGAAGATCACTGATAGAAATTCAATTGATATTTATCTTTTTATGACAGCCGCAAATTTCTATTTTGAAAAGATTATCGATGAATGTAGTGCAAATTGGAAGAAATTGGGCAGGAAGTTAAACATTGATCATAACCAATTGGAAATTATCGACGTAAACAATCGTTGTAATGTTACACAGCAATGTACATTAATGTTGCAGTCACATTATCAAAGGAGCGGTAGCAGCTTTACTAAATTAGAGCTTATTAAAGCGCTCTATCTGGCTGGTTGCCGTGCCACAGCCGAAAAAATTCAATCAATGCCTCCCTGTAAAACTGTAGCAATATCTGGTATGTAAATTATGCATGTTAGTATCAACGCTTACTAGTCTTGATAAATTTTCGTTCCTATGCTGATTGACAATTTTGTTTACTAGCCCAAAAATTTAAAGTAATAATGACTGTAGGATTGTTAGTATCGTTTCTTAACAAGTTGAAATGGTAAAGCTGGAATAGATCAGTACCGACTAAAACAATTCTCTTAATTTATTTCAATCTGGCGATAACTATAATGTATCGTATTGGAAGCAAATACAAATGATAGCTGTCAAGATCGTTCTATGGTTGATAGTGTCAGAGATCAAGGTTAGATACAAAATTAGCAAAGATAAAAGTCATTCAAAACTTAAATATCCCAATATTTAAATATTTATATTAAGGATGCGCTAAAGATCGAAATCAAAGCCATATATCATTGAAATGGCTTCCTTAATATAGAATAGAATTGCTTAAATAGCATATTATAAATCCGCTCACTTTATAGACATGAGTAATTAAAATCAAACTTGAACGTCGGCGCCGACAATTTTACTACTCTATATCTGTTTGGAGCTAGAGCTAAAGTATTTTAAGACGTGAAAAACAGCTATCGTACATGCTCAACATGATCCTATTATAATAGTAAATCTAGTCAATGTAATGTACACTTTTCATACGAGCTAAATGATTTTCAATGTAATATTCAATAAGTAGCGGATTAGGATTTTGTAAAATTTTAGAATTTAGCAGAATTACGTAAAAAATAGCGAGTAAAATCAAATAACATGCTATTGTTAATATCGGTTTGCAATATACTGTACCGGTAAAGCTATAATTGGAATTGTAATACGAGGAACCTACCGCTTTAAATTAATCAAGATTTGCTACATATTCCATCATAAACGGAGTTGCTTCTGATAAGCTAGATGGTCGATAGCATAAAGGCAAACTGACCATTATTTAGTACAATGTCATTAATATGGTATAATCAAGAAATAGATAGCTAACTGATAAAGAATTTTATACAGTCTCTAATAAACGATTCTTCTTTAATTTTTGAGTAGTCGACAATAGATCGTATCCTGCTAGAAATTGTAGTACAGGTATCGTTTTTTAGATTAATTTGAATCATAATTTTTGCCCAAGAATTATAGTATGTCAGAGATGATTGAAGCTATAAATAAGTTATAACAGATTAATTAATCCCGATTTTTTTTTGTGTAGATATTAGCGAATATTTTTTTGTTGTTGCTCAAGAACTCAAGTCTGATTGGACTAAACTAGCTGACATGCTAGATCAAAGTAAAGAAATTGACATAACAAGAATTCAAGATGAAAATGAGACCGACTTTGATAGAACACATGCATTCTTAGAAAAGTGGAAAGAAATTTACAAGGATGAGGCTACGAAAAGACGATTAAAGGCTGCTTTACAAGCCATAAGAAGACCAGAAATTGCCAGCATGATCGGTATCTCTATTCTCTATGATTATGTTACAGCTTAATTTAATATCAAATACTTTCAAGACCAATATTAAAATGCTACTCAAATTTAACAAATATTTTAATATTAACCCTATGTTTACTGAATTTAAAATAAGTTTAAAAGTGACATCTATTTTGGATGCTTTAAGATAAGCAAAAAGATGATCATCAAAACATAAATGGCCGTCTATTAGCGAACAATAAGTCTAGAACTAGTAATAATCCTATTCAAACTACAGATTCAACTGCAAGTAAAGGTAAAAAATTGTTATTTCATCAAATTTTATTTATAAGATAGCTTGATTCATTAAAGAATCAGGTGAATAATCTGATTGAGCCTATTGTTGAATATTATAAAGATATCGCAAAAATGTTACTGAAAGTATTTATTCTATCATTTCAGTAAATGACACACAAGGAGCCACGAATAATTATAATCCTATTGGAACAAGAGACGCAACTAAAAGTAGAGGTATCAAAATGCGTATCGATCAAATTATATTTTACGGGCTGATAAATTCATGGGATAAACAGATGGAAAATATTATTAATGCGTTTGTAATTCTATTTTAAACTAAGATTAAGTACTATAGATCGCGTTCAAATATTTTTAATGGATTCGAGTAATTTGTTCTGCCAGTTTTTGATTTCTTTACGATAGGCAAACTAATATTAGCTGTATAAAGCAAAAAGTTCATCATGCACATTTTGATGACTAATTGTGTAATAATTTCTACATTGTAGCCGAGTTGCGGACAAAGCTATCAAATCAACATTTTAGAAAGGCTTTAGAATATTACTGGAAAACTTTTATTGACCGTGTTCCAGCTGAGGATAGTAATTTCTTGAATAATTTAAGGCAAAGAGGAATTTTAAGTGATCGACAAATTACCGAGATTGAACACACTATCCATAAATCTGATAAATCGCAGAAGATATACGACATCTTATCTGTCGAGCGTGACGTTGAAGATTTCATACGATTTTGTCAAGCACTTGGAGAGTATAGCGCTAGTTCCGTTCAAAACTTCGCAAAGGATTTAGAATTAAAAGCATACGGGTATACAGATCGGAAACTTGCGAAGTAAAAGTATTTCCTATAGATAGCAAGTTTTAGGATGATCAATATTCCAAGAACATCAAGCTTTTATATCTAATACCAATCGTTAATTTACTGCCCTTGTCCAGCGCTTTCATCAACAATTATGCAGAAGTTACCATTTCCAGTTTTTAAAATTATTCTTAGGAAATTAGAGGTTTATTTTTAACTTAAGCTAGCAATTCCTTTTCGAAAAGAATATTTTGATATGTAATTATCAAGATGGGATACAGAAAATTATTAATAAATATGTTGCATTAGTGTCGTAAGGTTGAATATAATTAACTACTGATGTGATAAGTAGCAGAATAGGTTTTAAGCAGTTAATGATATTAACATTACCATTCTAGCATTAATTTTATTGTTTACTATAACTATCGGATAAGCGTCGAGAGATACAGAAATCATGTATAGTTTCTGCCACAGTGTAAAAGTGGATATCGCAATAAAAATATCATGTGCAAATAAAACTATAGATAAGCTATGGAGTAATAAATAATGTGATTAGAGTATCGAAACTGTTATAAGTTGTAAATCTTAAATTTAGAGAGGTGATAGAATATATCCACATAATATCATTTTATACTTTCTGCACATGCTTCGACACTTGTTTTCATAAACCAGGATCCTAATCCATCGTAGTTTAATTTCGATTCTGTCTTGAAATATTTTTAAGATAATCTGGCAGAAATATTTACTTTAAAATTTACAACTAATTATAACTGATTTACTCATTTAACCAATACACCAAAATTGTGTTTGCCACAATGTTTTTGTCATAACAGTACTAAATGTATTTCAAGTAGTGTGATATTTGACTGTAGACTATGATGGTGATAACTGCTCTTCCTTAGCTTATTCAAATACAGCTATCGCATATTAGATAGCCAAATATTAAACTAAATGCAATAGGTTGTTTTTTACGTGTTACTACTTTAAATGGTAATCAAAATAAATCAACAACATATTGAATAACACTGGCACCTATATGTCATATTATAAATATAGAACTAGAAATAGGATATTAATTCATGAATTCACTATACTAATAATTAACTAATGTATGTTGATAAATAATGGACGATAGATATTAATATAAGTGTGTGACAGTGTTATATACTGTATTAGAGTAGAAATATCTATGTTAGGATAATCCTGTTAGCCTATCCTTATTTAGTTTACTTCTAATTTGGATATACTGTGTTTTAATATAGCACTGACTTTTTTATGAAAGAGACATATATACACATACTGAATTAATAGTTATAATAGGAAATGCAAATCATCTACTTACAGTTCGAATCATTGTGATTGTAACTTACTTATGGTAGATTGTAAATTATCGTGGAAATGTTCCGTGATAGGACATATCGTAATCTGACTATTCTGTATTAGTCATCAGATGTCTATGTTCGTAAATACCGTTGTCTGTATTAAGGGAACAGTAGCTATAATTAATATCTAATTCAGTACATGATTCCAAAGTTAATCTTACTAACTATGACTCATGATCTATTGAGGAATAGTATATAAATGCAGTATATCGTGTAATAAAGTGGATTCTCAAACTTAGTGTTTAACGTAAAATACGAGGCGTTTAAGTCTTTGTGTAGTCTGCTAGTAGAGCAAAAGTGTTTCTGATAGTGCAGATATCGTTCCTTGATACGTGGCTCAAGGAATTGACTTATTGATCGTACATTGCGTTATCTTATATTACGTTATCTTGTATTATCTTGAATTCATGAATTATGAAAGTTCAGTGAACTATTAATTATTAGCTAGCAGCTATGAGACTTCATTCATTACGGCACTTATTCTGTACAATTTAATCATTATATCTGTTTTTTGATTGAATAAACCTTGCCTACAACAACAAATTTATCTATCGCTATCATTCCACCGACATAAATTAGAATAAAATGTTAATAATTTAAACTTTTATCGGGTTGCTTAATGACTGTGGCTTCTAAAATAATGTACTACATAAAATAAATTAACCCTTGTCGCAAAAAACTTTTCTAAACCAGCCATCTCTACCATATCTTAATACACAAGTTTGCTATCGGTAATTGCAGTGGCAACGCTGTAAAGTTTGATCATTTCGCTTAAACTTCCAACAAGTAATGAATAGCAGCTTCAGTTTATTACGTAGAACAATTAGAAACTATGTGTGGTATATGAGTTGCGATTATTAGTCTCCAGAGACACCACATAATATAGTTGTAAAATTTAAATAACAATGATAAATTAGGTAGCACTGGCCCAAATTGAAATATTTTTTTATTACCAATCTTTTGAGTTATTTTCAGCTAAATTATTCTAACTTGATCAGTGTTGATTAATTTTTCTCGCTGCAGTTCTTTTTCAATATAGAGGGCTTACTCTTCCACCAACCTATCGACGAGGGAAGGATAAGAATAATTTTAGTATTTACTGTGATAGGTTGCATATAATGGTCGCCGTGATTGCTTACTTCCGTTGCGTTATTGTATACTTACAGGATTCACAAGTTGATTAGCCTTACTCTAGGAAAAATTCTCAAGTTTGCATTCTTTATCTGTCTGTATTTAAATGGCTACCCTAATCAACCTGAATGGTATTACAAGCTTCAACACTTTGAATTGGTAAACTATTATACAATTATACCTTTCTACTTATATTCAAGTTTAAACGCATCATGGCTGATATTGATAAACAAGCCCGCCGCATAAAACCGTTAGAAGCTCTTTCTAATGATGATGAAAATAACGTTAATGATAAGACATATTTACTCGATAGCCACGATCATGAAGCAGAGGAAAATTACTTGGATGGTATCCTCACCGCGAAAGATGGTACTTTGAGCATCGATGATATCGTGAATTCTTCAGTAGTGGGACTCTTTCACATCTTTGTAACAATTTCTTGTGGATTATGTTATTCCACTGCTACTATCATTTTAAACGCATATAGTTCATTTATTGTAGCAGCATGTGATTTACACATTACGATAAGCAATAGTAGTTGGGTGGGCTCATCCTTATCTATAGGTATGATGATTGGTAGTTTAGTACTCGGAATCGTAAGTGATTATATTGGTAGACGGAAAACAATTTTAATATCTGTATCTTGTAATATCATTATTATGATTGTTTCGGCATTTTCGTACAATTATCTGATGGCTGCATTATTGGCTTTTCTTAATGGATTTTGTCTCGGTGGTGTCATAACAAGTTGCCATCCGTACATGGTCGAATTTTTACCAAAACGATATCGTGGCCTGTCAGTTCCTTGCATGACTTCATTTGTCATCTTTGGTAATATTTATTGCAATGTAACTGGGTTCCTGATATTACCATTTCGATTTTATTACTCAATAGGAGAAATCTACTTCACAAGTTGGCGGTTACATTTTATTATTTGCACTGTGCCAATGTTGATAGGGATTCTTTCACTTCTTTTCTTACCTAATAGTTTAAGATTTACATTAAAACGAGGAAATACTATTCAAGTTGTGCAAATCTTCAATCAAATAGATCGGATTAATGCATTTTGTTACTGTAAGAAAAAATCATGGCATCGTTTAAAAACTAATGCATTTTTAAGTTATTGCGTTGCTAAAAATATGGATAAAATTCAAATCAGTACGACTGCAACAACTTTAAGACAAACTATTGCGACCCTAACTCAATGGCCATGGCTTAAAAGACTAATTGTTATATCAGTTGGCTGGTTTGGATATTGTTTCATTTTTAAAGGATTAGTTCAATGGTGGCCTGTAATAATTTCTTATTACTCTAAAGGTCATTCTTGCTGGCATAATTCTTTTAACTCTAGTGTGATCGAGCATTCCCTTAGTAGCAACTATTCTGTTACTACATTTTGTATTGGTAGTTCTCGTTTGCGATTTGTATTAACAAATCTTATAATTGGTAATTTATTAGCTATTCCAGTAGCAATAGCTTGTATTCTACTAATTAATCGTACTGGCCGTAAATTTCAATTTTGTGCCTTTGCCATCATCATGAGTTTACTTGTCTTCTTGATATGGATCATTGATAATGCATTAAGTACGACTATACTAGTAACTATTTTTATAGCTGTTAGTAATAATGTTTGGTTACCGCTTAAATTATGGACATCAGAATTATTTTTAACAAAAGTAAGAGCCACAGTATTCGGTATCTGCAATGTTATAGGTAATCTCGGAGCTCTACTTTGTATTGCTATCTTTCCTGTACTATTTCAAGCAAGCTGTATTGCAGCTCTTACTATACCAGCAGCAATTTGGCTCGTATGTTCATTATTGTGTATTATTTTACCAGATACAACGGAATCAAATATTGACTAAGAAAGAGAGTCAAGGTTATACAGAATTCAGTGGCTCTATATCGATAATTTCCGTTACTGTTATGTAACACATTGAAGTACAATCCATAAACTCTTATCATCGTAAAATTAGAATTAGATACGCATATCAATTTTTTATCATGCAGAAATGTTATAACAGATTAGAATATAATACTAATCCTACAATTTTATTATCATCCTAAGTTCTGTAAGTGTTAAGTGATGTTATTCGCAATCATTATACCGTAAAAAAATTAGTTAAGGTATTTAAGCGGCTACACTTTTCCAAGATTTGCTGTTGTAAGTAGTTTTCTTTGTCACTCAGAGCTTGTTGCATTATAACGTAGTATCTCAATCTGTAGGCAATCAGTAATAAAATCTGCTTTTATAAAAATACTTGTGTGACCTATATGCTAATTACAGTTGGTAGAATAGTTTTTTTTAAAATATTTTCATAAAGAAATTATAACATGTAGTATTGCCTGTGATAAAAAGTTGCAATTTGTGGAATATTTAGTGCTTTTACTTATATTAGCGTGCATAAGGTATATCATTTAGACTGAATGTAAATATAGCTTATATAAATTGAAATAAATAGGCATGACAAATCGAAACGAATATTATCAATGCCATTATTCCAATAAAACTCATGTTTAAATAGTTTAGAACATAGTATTGATGCAACTGATTAGCGAAATCCCACCTTACGTCTGAAAAATAGCTGGTTTGTTATGTAATTTCTGTCGATAATATCTTACAATAAACAAATTCTAGCGTCAATTGATAAAAATTACTTACGGTATTAACTCTACAGTCTTTGAGGAAGTAGACAACAATTTTTTCAGCTGTGATCACTATCACTAGTCGAGATTTACTCAACAATTGGAGATTTCGGTAAGTGAAGAAAATTTTTTATTGAGTAACCCCTGACTTTAATGTAGCAATGAAAGACGCTGAAGAGAGCACGTTGATGTTATGGGTTTCGCAAGTTTGCCGAATTCTTGATAATACTTTAGTTTACTCATAGCTCACCAATACAATTATTTCAACGATTTTTCGGTAATGAGTTCACTGATTTTATGCACTAGAGATAATGCTTATTGTCCATTACGCATTAATACGAGTATATAACATCCTTATTTAATATTACCATTAAATAAGCCGTTAATTATTAGTTAGCAGTTATGTGAGATCTTATCTGCTACTTATGCCAAGTGTTTTAAGCGTAAGACCTATTTTTTGATTGCAGAACTGTGCCCAAAATAATAAATTCATAAGTTGTTTAATTTTGCCCAACAAGGGATATATATATATATTTGTATCCTCTATCAGCTGTAACTGGTTTCCTATCTAAATCAACCGAAAGAGCGTTCGTAAATTTCAACATTTTAAATTTATAATTTATTGTATAATTTAATTTTTCTGCTTACGAATATTTACATTTAAATACGTCATGACCGATATTGATAAACAAGCCCGCACTGTAAAAGCGTCAGAAGCTCTTTCTGTTGACGATGTAAATGATGTTAATGACATAACTAATTTACTAGATAATTACGATATTAGAGCAGAAGAAAATTATTTAGATCGTATTTTCAACGCAAAAGATGATAGCTTGAACGTCGATAATGTCGTCGATTCTTCAGTAGTCGGATTCTTTCATGTCTTAGCAACAATTCCTTGCGGATTATACTTTTATAGTAATAGTAAAAGATTATTATTCGGCCATTACATACTGCTAGTGACATTTTAAACGGATATAGTTTAGTCATTATAGCAGCATGTAATTTAGATATTACTATTAGCAATAGCAGTTGGTTGGGCTAATCCGTAGAGATAGGTATGACGAATGGCAGCTTAGTACTAGGAACCTTAGGCGAATACATCGGTCGAAGGAAAACAATTTTAATATCCATCTTTTGTAATATAATTCTTATGATTGTTTCGTCACTCTCTTATAATTATATCATGACTGCAGTATTGGCTTTTCTTAATTGATTGTGCCTTGGTGGCATCATTACAAACTGTCATCCTTACCAAGACGTTTTGTGGTCTTTCAGTTCCTTGCATGACTCCATTTGTCATCTTTGGCTCTATCTATTCCAATGTAACTGGATTACTGATACTGCCATTTCGATTTTATAACCCAATTGGAGAAATCTACTTCACAAGTTAGCGTTTAAACTTGATTATTTGCGCTATGTCGATGTTGATAGGGCTTCTTACACTTCTTTCCTTGCCTAATAGTTTACGATTCACATTGAAATGAGGAAATGAAGCTCAAGTTGCACAAACCTTAAATCAAATAGATCGAATTAATTCAATTTGTTATTGCAAGAAGAATTTATCTCATCGCTTTGAAACTAATGCACTTTTATGCAATTTCATTATTAAAAATAAGGACAAAATTCAAATCGATAAAGCAACTTTCAGACAAAATATAGCGAAATTAACTCAATCGCCTTGGCTTAAAAGATTACTTATTCTATTATTTGGCTGGTTTTCATATTGTTTCACTTTTCAAGGATTACTTCAATGGTTGCCAACAATAATTTCTTTTTTTTCACTAAAGGTCATTGTTGTTGGCATAATTCTATTAACTTAAGTGTGACCGGGCATTTACTTGATTACAACCTTTCTGTCACTACATTTTGTGTTGATAGTCTCATTTGTGAGCTGTATTAACAAATCTTGTAATGGGAAGTTTGCTAGCTATTCCAATAGCCATAGTTTGTATTTTACTAATAGATCGGACTGGCCGTAAATGGCCATTTTGTATTATTGCCATCACCATAAGTTTACTTGTTTTCTAAGTATGGATCATTGATAACGCATCAAGTACGAATATATTTGTAACCATTATTACAGCTATTGGTTGTAATGTCTAATTACCGCTTAAATTATGGACATCTGAATTATTTTTATCAGAAATTAGGGCGACATTTCTGGGTATCTGCAGTTTCATGTGTAATTTCGGAACACTGCCATGTATAGCTATCTTTCCCGTACTATTTTAAACTAGCTGTATCACAGCTCTTATTACACCGGCAGCAATATGCTTCATAGGTGGACTATTATGTATCATTTTACTAGACACAACAGAGTTAGATATTAACTAAGAAAGAAAGGCAAAAGTAATGCAAAATCTATAATTCCATTGCGATAATTTAGTTATGTATAAATTTGAAGTACTGTTGGTAAACTGATACTAATCTTAAATTAAAAAGGGAATTTCGATTTAACATCATCTAATAACTATCTAATTTTCCTACGATTGACTACATTGTATAAATTGCTTCAAACTTAGGAATTATGACGTATTAATGATTGAATATTTTCAGGATGTAATAATATCATAAAATTTTATCACTTGTAGAAATAGTTCTTTGTAGAGTTAATTGGAAATAAATCAAATCAGAAATTTATTGATACCTTACTTTCGTACAAATCATTAAAAAATTTTAGGAAAGAGTATTAGGATTCAGGTTAGAGTAATGGTTATCAACTAGTCAAATTTCATTATTCGTAAGATGAACAGTTCTCTCATTGCCTAATTTCTATCAATAATGACCTAAAGTAAACATATTCTAACCTGAATAGATGTGAAATTATTCACTAGCCTATTATATACGTCGAATTTGATCTAAAAATAAATTTTAAATTCGCGCAATTAATTAAAATTATTACGGTCGTAAGAGTGATTATAAATTAGCCTTTTAAAATATCTATATTATCATTGAGTCTTAGCTAAGAAGCCTTTAAAGATTCATTTTCAGAGAACTCCATATGTCATAGCTATCTCTTATAGAAGTTGTGGTAGTAAGAGTATAAAACAATGATGACTGCAAGCCCCGCATGAATTAGCTATCTAACTCCTATTTTGTATTAATTGTACCTCAGCTTTAATTATCACAGCAGCTGTATACTCGATGAATGACCTGTTGTCCATTCTCTTACCAAAATTACTGAAACTGATATTAATAAAACGAAGAACTGTACTGGAACAGCTATGAATTACCGTGTATTAAAGAACGTGTTGATACAATAACTGACAGGCACTTTTTAAATATTTGGCTACCATTGGATTCACGCTGTTGAAATTCTGGAATCTGCTAAAACGCACGTGTTAAGGCTGTAAAGTAAAGGGCATCATTTCATAAAAATTGAATCAATTGCTTGCTAGTGCAAATACAGATCTTAAACTCAAAAATTAAGTTGATACAAATAGATGCCCGTATTTCATGAATAATACAATTGGCTAAATTGGCACTGGTAATCATATAATTTTAGACTAGTAAAAGTAGCGGCTCCCGGGACAATAATTTTGCAAGAACATTGCATAGCACTCTTAATAGTTATAACTATCCGATATTCGTTTAGAATTTCAATGGATAATTTGATAAGTTAGCGCAAAGTGAGTTATTTTCTAGTCAGAGATTGATGTACGCATAAATTGTTTAATCGAATAGGGATTCTTCAATGTCGACTATAAATTCTAAAATAATGTCGTAGTTGCTCGTAGAGCAGTTTAAAAGTTGTTGTAAAGTACGAGGTACTAAGACTACAACTATTGCTCCTATCGAGATCTGAAAGAGAAAATCAGCGGTATTTACAGCTTCCTAGATAATCTCATGTAGAAAGTAAGATTGTGGAATTACTGTAAATTTTGATAAAATTTAATTGTCAAAAAAGCTATTAGGGCTCTATTTTATTTTATCTTGAAGGATATACTGAAGCGAAGAGAAGAAAACACAATAGTGTGATACATTTTATAGCTACTTTACTTCGTGGCGCTATCATCATTTATCCACTCTGAATAATAATATAATAGAATATCTCATGACTATGTATAAATCTAGCGATAAATTAATCGGAAAATTTATATTATTACTCTATCGGCCGTAGTATTAAAAGAATCTACCGTTTATACTACGATACAGAACTAATAATGACATTTCGACCCGTTTCTTGTCAAATCTATGATAAAACGTTGTTGATGATGAAGAAATTAATTGCTGTTTTTAATATATAGTAGATGTGAGCCTACTAGAGCATAGTAATGCTATTCGAAAATACTTGACTACTGGGACCTAGCAAAGAACAATTAATTCAATAGTTCTTTATTTTCGAACTTTTCTATGCCGAATACGATAATTTTGTGCCATAGGCGTTATACGCTTTGGGAATTGACGCTATTAATGGGCAGAAGCCGAAGCTCTATTTTCTTTTTTGTTTTACGCTATAGTTAGTGCCAATTATATTCAGTGTAATTAGTAAAGTTTACGTAGTCAAACGATGGACCGCCTTATCGATTCGATCATGTCTTACGTTTTCAGTGTGTTCTTACGATGTTCTATTTCTCGATAACAAGTTTAACTTATGCAGTAGATTTATCAGCTTTTGCTACAGCAGGTTTTTAACCAAGTAAACATTTGTGGTACTTATTGATAATTACAGATCTTGCCACCATTGAGGATAATTATTATACAACAAGATATAGGAAGCTGAAATAGTATTAGTTTGAGTTACAGAAGAACTTTTAGTTAATCAATAAAGCCCTCAATTTCAAGGGGTCAATCATTTTGTTATGTATTAAACTCTCTATTTCTATCATGGCTAAAACGGAAAAGACATCGATCTTATTGAAAGATAAAAATCTTGAAGATGTTGCCACTAAAGATTCTGCACCTTTACTAAGTGAGAGCAAAAATTTATCCGATTTAGAACAATCTGAAGAAGAAATATATCAGACGGTAACTATTGATTATATCATGAACAAGCAAAGATTTGGATTATTCCATTGCTTAATAATTATTGTTTGTGGGCTATGCTACAGTGGTCATGCTATATTTTACCAAGCAATCGGATTCATAACTATTACTGCTAGCGATTTGGTTATTAATGCTGATAATCACTTTTGGCTGAGTTTTTCTTTTACCATTGGGATTATCTTCGGTAGTGGCTTACTAGGTAGCTTAGGTGACGTCTTCGGAAGAAGAAGAATTATTTTGGCGTCTTTGGCAATAAACTTAATAACCACTTTGGTTTCAGTCTTTGCCTATAACTACACTATGTTGGTAGTTTTAACAGCTATCAATGGATTAGGTTTTAGTGGTATTATATCTAATGTGCATTCTTATGCAATTGAATTTTTTTCTCGAGATTATCGTGGTTGGGCTTTGGCTTGTGTAACATCCATTTCAATACTAGGAAGTATTTTTAGTACAGTACTTGCTGCTTTGACGTTAAATTATCGTTTTCATGTTCCAGTTGGCCAGATATACTTTACCAGTTGGCGATTATATTTAATTCTTTGCAGTCTTCCTATTTTGGCAGGTTTCTGTTCGCTCCTATTTATGCCAAACAGCTTACGGCATACTTTAAGAAAAGGGAATACAGAGAAAATTGTACAGATTTCTGAAAAGATAACACGAATCAATTCATTTGTAAAACGAGGAAGTAGAAGTGATAATTATAAATACATTACTTTATCTCATTCCTACTTAGCTAAAACTCATATTAATGGTACAAATCTGACTCAAGAATATCAAATTACTCATAAATTATGCGATCATAGCCGGAAATTTAAAGAGACACCCTGGCATAAAAGAGCATGGCTACTTCTGATCGTATGGTTTGGATATAGTTTTACGGCTCACGGACTATTAATGTGGCTGCCATCGTTACTAACTTATTACGTAAATGGCAACACCTGTCGATCAGTTAATCATGCTAGTAAAAACTTGCCTTGGAATAGAAATTATATGATCATCTTTAACGGTTCAGAGTATCTAGACAACCGAGACAGTAAGTTATCATCAGCACTGACTCGCATAATGCTAAGTAATATATTATCGATACCGTTGACTTTATCCTGCATTTTATTAGTTGGTCGTAATGGTAGGAAAGGCTTATTTTGCACAATATCCATAGGATGTGGAATAATTGTATTACTGATATGGTTAATTGATTCATCTATGAGTGCTATGATCTTGGTCTGTTTTTTCGTAGCTTTTTCAATGAATGGTTGGATTCCTTTTACCGTTTGGACTACGGAATTATTTCCAACAGAAATAAGATCAACTGCTCTCGGAATTTTTAATGCTATTGGTCATATTGGAACTTTATGTGGCACGATTGTGTTTCCTTTACTTTTTTATATCGACTGCACAGCAAGTCTTTTGCTTTATTGTATCGCTTTATTAGTAGCTGGAATTGTAGCAATCTACATTCAAGACACTGTAAATGTTGATATTGGATGAAGAAAAATTCATCGTTATAGTAGATCAATAAACAGGTAGATTTAACTTACCTCTTTAATATTTAATAAATGCTGCCAATAATCATTTCCTGTGACTCTAGTCTACAAAATTGCTATACATATGATTTAAGTTACAGAGATCTGAAAGATTAAAATAAATTTGGAAGAGAAATACTAATATTTGTAGGCTTACATAGCAGCAGAACTTGAAGCAAACGCATTTATTACTACTGAATATTTGATAGAATCTAATAACGGATAGAGGTGAAGCATAACCTGGCATCGGTTTAAAACATTCCCAAGGTCTCTCAATTTTCATATGCCATTTATTTGACTTTTGAGATAAAGTAAAGTAGAAAGTATATTTTGAATTTATATCACTGACAAGGACGGATATGATATTAAATAGCAAGAAATTTAATTTCGTACTACAAAATGTCATTTTTCTTAATGGTAATTAATATCTTCTGTAACACCGTCGTTTCATTATTTGTGTAGATGCTTGGTAAATAAAGATAGAACTATATGATAATACCTGCAAATTTATCATTTATGAGAGAAGAGTCAAAGTAACAGCCCTTGACATAATTTGAGCAATGAAATTATTACTGTTCTACTGTATATTCCAGTAAATTTGATCGTTTCTATATGATTCCTTAACATCTACAATTTAACGTAAAAATATTTTGTTATACAGATCTAAAGAGACCAAATATTATTTCATTTATATAATTTGCGCATTATTCAATCTTAATGTTTCATTTTGCTTAAGAAATATAATCTGATCAGCAATACAAATTAAATACCAAGCTGTAGTAGCTAATATCTCTATACGCGTAGAGGTGACGGATCAGCTTTGACGATTATTTTTCTCTTATAAATGATAATAGAATTAGCAATATATATACTGAATTATTTAGTTCCTCGTAAAATCCTTAGCAATCAAGTTCAATCTACAGTATTTCATTTGATAGTATTAATTATCGTATGAAATAAATGAGGTCGTACTAATATAGTAGAATATTAAAACTAGCATAGTATAAACAAATGTTTAACGAGGCAATCGTAGACTCGCAACAATGATAGCTGCGATAGCTTGAAGTATTTTGTTCTCATGAAATCTTTCGCAATTAAATTCGACCAATCCCGATTGACAATTATTGTATGAAATAAATGAAATCATACTGCTACAGTAGAATATTGAAACTAGCATAACTTAGCTACATGATTAATAGTACACTCGTAGCTATGATAGATGAAAATTGATTGAAGTTTTGGTTTATGAACGGTGGCAGTTATCGGATACGACACGGACTGATATTAGATTCGATTAGAGATTGATTCTCGTACTCGATTCATTTGCTAAGGTGTACTATTAGATTTCTCACTAGGAATATTCCCGATGGTTAAGTTACTGATATGGAATGACAGCTATCAGCTTGAGAGAATAGTGGAAAGCACGTTCATCAGTAATATAAGAGTAACGAATAGAATCTCCAATTTATTCTTGAAATCCCTTGAGCGTAACAGCAAGACGTACTAACAATAGCGAACTTGATGTCATCTTGTATCTCCTAGTTTACAATAGATATTTTTCGTAATCTTTGATTTGGATGAACTTATTTGAATAGTATTACCCTGAGAATTAAGCCACAATGCCATAATCTGTTTTTACGTACGATTCAATCGCTGTCATGGGAATATTTGCCTTCCAACCTGAAAGTTCTCCCTCCCGTCCTAACGAATGGGGAAAAGTCTAAAATTGTACGAGAATATACAGTATATTAGTCTGTTACAATAATATATTCCCATATTCCCTTTTTTGTATCGAAGACATTTACTACTTCACTACTATTCTACAGAGTTACATTCAATTTTTTTAAACAGTTGAAATCTAATTAAACGGCTAAAACTCTACTGGATAAAAAGCAAATTTTAGCACATTAATCATATTAACTCTTTGTCTGTAACAAGATTGTTACTGGTATTTACTGATTTTTTCCTACACTGCTCTGATATTATTTGTGGATGTATCAAATCAACAACGGTTAAGAAGAGAATTTACTATTAATTAAAGATAGTAGCGCATCGGTTGATATTAGAAATCCTAGTTGGTGTCCTGTAATAATTTGGAAATATATCGGCCCTGTATGATTTAGAATCACATCGTTTGAAGATGAAATCACATCCTGAAGACGAAAGTACGGCCAGCACACCTTTACTGGATAGCCATAAGGACACATTAGATTGTGATGACAGAAGTGATCCGCCACAAAATCTTTCAAATATTGATGTCATCCTTGATCAAATAGAAATTGGATTATTTCATTATTTAATTACTCTATCAAGTGGTTTCTGTTATGGCACTGGTGCTGTTTTTTTTAATGTTATCAGTTTTTTAATCGTTACTGCTTGTGATCTAGATATTACTAGGGAAAATCGAGGTTGGTTAAGTCTCTCGGTCGTGTGTGGCTTGATTGTTGGTAGTCTTACCTTAGGTAAATTGGGCGATACCATCGGAAGAAGGAGAGTACTGATTCTATCTTCGACATTAATTCTATTTTCAAACTTAGCTTCTGCTTTTGCAGTAAATTATAACATGATCGTTATATTAGGCCCATTAAGTGGCATTAGTCTAGGAGGTATCTTCTCTAATAGTCACATATACTTAATAGAGTTTTTTCCTCGCAGCTATCGGGGTATATCAGTCGCAGCAATGACAGCTTTTGTTATATTCGGAGGTATCTACAGTTGCCTAATCGCTATGGCGACATTATCCCATCCATTTTATATTCCTATCGGATCAATCTATTTTAGTCACTGGCGCCTTTATATCCTTGTTGCCTCTTTACCTACTTTAATAAGTTTATTATCGCTGTTTTGCCTACCAGATAGTATCCGATATATACTGAAAGCAAAGCAACCTATTCAAGCGCTACAAGTCATAGATAGAATTAATCGCATCAATTCATTTTATTTTATTATTAAGCGAAATCGGCATTCTGAACCAAAGAAGATAGAGAAATACTTAGCAAACTGGGTCGCAAACAATGAATCAGATTTAAATTGCTCTCCCAGTAAAAAGAATGAAACATTTATAGGACATATTCTGCGATTTAAAGAATCACCTTTCTGCGGAAGATTAATACTATTAACTATCGCTTGGTTTGGATTCGGTTTAGCATTTCATGGTCTAAGACAATGGTTGCCTGTGATAATTGCATATTACATTAATGGCAATTCTTGCAAACTTGGATATAGTAGAGCGAATCTTAATGAGACAATGAGCAACTTAAACCAAACTCTTTCGAATAGTATCAGTTGCTTACAAGGCTCTAAATTAATAAATACAATTAGCGATATATTATTCGGTAGTTGCTTAGCTGCACCAGTGGCAATTTTATGCACTATATTTATTAATCGAACCGGAAGAAAATTGCTGTTTATTACTGTAGCTACCTTAACTGGTTTATCTATTTTCTTAATATGGTTAATTGATAAAACAATTACCGCCCAGATATTCGCCACTATATTTACCACAATAGCTGTTAACGGATGGATTCCTCTCGAATTATGGAGCGCAGAGCTGTTTCCAACGGAACTAAGAGCATCAGCAGTAGGCTTCGTCAATTTTATATCTGGACTCGGATTTCTTCTCGGTATATTGACATTTTCGTTAATATTTCACGTAAGTTGTACAGCTACTTTATTACTACCTGCTATCTTATGTACGTTCGGCGGATTATTATCTTGCCTACTACCAGATACGACAGGAGCTGATATAGATTAATTCGATCCGATTGTGTCGATAACACATCGTGGATTTCGTAGTGTAACCTTTGCATAGTTAGTATTCTATAACTTGAAATTAATCGAAAGCAATATTTACTTCTATTTACATTGTTATTAATATATAGGCTATAGTAAAATTAATATTTTGTTTTGTGTTGAATGGTATGGCTTGTCTATCATAATCGTTATAAATGGCAATAGCATGTGTGTAAATGCTTGTAGACAAAATCTATTTAAACGATTGGACAATTAATAAAAGTTAGTTCTTAGTTCCTAAGGTTAAAAGTATAACGGAAATCGAAGGCGTACTAATTATTGCGAGATCGTAGATTCGATCACAACGTTATCTTGTCACACGGGAGTTTGTGACAATTGTATATAGTATACCAACTATGTATACTATCATATCCTACGCAACGCTTGCCACAACTACTCTTGCGGCACAAGAAAATAGCACGGTACTTGTAATAAACTTTACTTTAATCCGAAGAACTACTTCCCCTAGCCTACGGTATAGTAGCTGGAA
This sequence comes from Trichoplax adhaerens, assembly GCF_000150275.1. Lineage (NCBI taxonomy): Eukaryota > Metazoa > Placozoa > Uniplacotomia > Trichoplacea > Trichoplacidae > Trichoplax > Trichoplax adhaerens. The sequence goes on from NW_002060959.1 coordinate 167,874, forward strand.
TCTTTGCGAAATACTAACTCGCTCAACACAATATACGATATAAAGCTATTACACAACTTAGCCTTAACCTGGATTATTTTTTATTTATCATAGTCCTTCTTATATACTCTTTCAGTAGTTCTTTGCACATTTACTATGCTGCTGACATATTTACAAAGATCTTATTACGATTGAATTTTCAATTACGGACATTCAAGGTAATAAACAATTTCATACGTAAATCTACTTCGACAGTAAAGGCCTATCAAGCTCCTAAGTTCTCGACACCTACTTACAACATATTACTATATCATCATATTACCATTATAACTTAGGTTATTAATAACAATAGCTATTCCTAAGTAGTAGCTCATACTCTTAAAAAGTTAAAAAAATGTTATCTAAGCTACACTTGCATATCTAAGTTATTTTATGACTGTAACAACGCTATATTTATTAGATTGTACGTTTAATACGATGTAATAATATATATAGCATTAACACATTGAGATTGCTATTGTGTTTGCGTTAATTCGATATTACTTGAATTTAAGTTGCTAATATCACAGGTTACATAATAATAATCGTGATTGATTATTTATAGTATTCTACACGTACGATATTCCACACTTGCTAATTCTACGTCTTAATTGTAGAATGTGCTGCGTACACTAAAGAATCTATTGCTACACGTACTTGCAATTACATTGCGTTATAAGTGTGAACGGTGCGCGTATATATGCCGCGTGTTTCAATGTAATAAAGAGAGAGTAGGATTTAGAACTTAGTTTTACAATAACTATAACTACGTGTTCTATTTCTTGTCTCCATACTAATTGAGAATAGTACAAGCCTTTAGTACAGTTATTATTGTTAACTGTAGATAGTAATATACAACATATATCTCTTTGTCACAGTGTGAATTATTCACTGTAACTGATTTGTTTATGAAACACTCAATGCTACAGTAAGATATTACATTTACTATGATAGGTGTTTAGATTCAGTTTGTTGCAATGTTATTTATCTGTAAACGGGCCTGAAGTGTGCTCAATTATTATGTCATTATTTACGATAAAATTATTGCGTATGCAGGCTCTCTTATAAAGTTTATTATAATTTCTGAACTTGTGTAAGAAAATATTGTTATTATCTAAGTTTTTTTTCAATCTTCGTGTTGTTACTAATCTCCGATTGGCCTTAGCCAGTCGCACATAACTATATCGCGTTATATACGATATTCGTGTTACTATAAAAAATACAAATAAAGTTTGTATTTATTAGCAATAAAGTTAGATGTAGATCGGGCGGTTACAAGCCAACTCTCTTGGATCAGCTTAACTGAGGAACTAGTTAGTTGAATAGTTTTTTATCGATACTGTTCCACGTGTGAGTTCAGAGAGTACGACAATTTTAGATCTGGCGACCCCTTTTTGCTACAAAGAGCTGATTGTAACACAGTTATATTACAATCTTACATTGTATATATCTTAACATAGATATATGACCGGATTATTGAATTCTAACTCGAATGAAGTTGTGCTAAAAATGCGGTATGCTAAGATAGTTAGATACTAATTAAAATCTACTACTATCAAAGTAAATTAGTTATTTCTTTTAAAGCTACAATACAAAATAAATTCTCGAAGGAGAATTCTGCAAATTAAAATTCATTACAGCTGCATTTACACATACGTAGTGGAAGCATTTTATAACCCTTTAGGATCGCAATCAATCACTTAAAATTTGCGTTCAAAATTGATCAAATCTTTAATTGAGGCGATATAATTTGGTCAACACCGCGTTTAACCTTAAAGTCTTGTTTATTGATAGTACCCCTGACCGATAAAAGATTCATTTTTCTTCTCCCCATAGTAACACTTGATAATGGTTACAATAAACTGGATAATCAACTACTTAGCCTCTATCACAGCAATTCCATACAAGTTAAGAATTATATAAATACATTAGACAAAATGTAACTTTATGTAGATGTCAGCCAAGTCTTTATACGAATAATACAATTGCATCGTTCATCATACCAGTCATGATGATACAATTACTTTATTTAACATAGTAGATTATTCTACTTTCAAACTGTCAGGACATGTAATCTTGGCATCCTAATATTTAAGGTACAGATGTATTTTGTGGCAATGATCACTATTTTTTACTCGATTTCAGAAATTCAAGTTATGATCTTGCTATAGAGCTATTGCTGTTAAGGCTGTTAATTTGCTCACAGCGGTACACTGTCTGTCTGTCTATCGGTTATGGTTGTTTAGCCAATTAATTACATGTCGGTGTGAATGTAATTAGATGTTTATTAGTCCTAGACTACAACTTGCTTATGTTGTAGATTTGGTCTGCTAGAAATCAGCCAATAAGATAATTAGGGTCAAATTTCTATTAAATTCATCATTACGACTTCAACGATCTGATGACCTCATGATATCATTCCGGATGTTATTATGATAAATTATTGTGATTATTAAGAAAAGCATCAATTCATATTCCGTTGTCCTCATTATTGTTGGTTTAAAGCCATGACTCGACTTAGAGCTAACATTGAAGATTCAGATGATCTCTTTATTGATGATGAAGTTCCTTGTAATGATAGATCTACATTACTAGGAGATAGGAGTAGCAAGCAGGAAACAAAGCGACGAAAAAGATCTGCTAAATTCAGAAAAAAGCTGGGCCGTATTGGTAATAATATAGGACTAGGTTTCTTTCATTTCTTACCTTTATTCGATGTAAACAACTTTCAGGTAACTTTTTCATTGTTTGCAAAGCATTAGACATTATTTTCGTGATATTTTACCGCTTGATAGTCATCACAGCGATCGAAATTGATTCCTCGATAAAGTGAATTTTAGTCTTCGTAAAAAGTTGAGCATTTTGGCAACGCGTAATGTTATTAGAATTAGTAACTATTAAACGAGGGTCGTAAAGTTATCATCTCGGGTATGGAATTAATTAGTCGTAACTAAAAGGTCTCTATTACTTACTTCTGGAAGAGAATGATACCTGGATAAATTGAATTTCTATCTTAATAGAGCAAACTCAGGGTCGTGCTGTTATATATATACTATGGCTTCCATCTCCTCTTCGATTTGTTGCTTTTTACTAAGGGGGGTGTACAACGCTTCTTCTAAATTAATCAGGGAAAGTAATTTAATGGAATCTCTTCTTCATAGAGCATGATTTCCAATCTTCGAATGATGTCGTTGCTAAAATCTCGGATAAATTAAATTCTAAATATATCGTAGGAAGTTGCTAGGAAAGCAGCTATCGCATTGCTATCAAGTAGTAAGCAAACTTGGATGCATTATTGAATCTATGCCATAGATAGTACCTAAACACTTTACAAGCAAAGGCGATTACGATTAAAGCAATATTACGATCTTAGGAGAGGTATGGCATATGTGAAACTAATGAAAAAGCTTAAGATAACTACACTGCAAAAGGAAGTAAAGGTACTCCGGTACTGAAGCTTGCTCACTCATTGAAAAGAAATAATTTCACTCAATTTCGACAGTAAAATGAAATCAAGTGAAGTCCAAAAGATCAAACTGCTGATGGCTAGAATTACTTAAATTTGTTAAACTCGTAGATTATGCAGCTATTGGAATTTTAATGCTTTACTTCAATACAAGCTGATATTCCTACTGAAGTAATTCGAGATTGACGACTGCAAATGCACCTGTACTTGTAATGATATAGTTAAGAAATTAAGCATAGAACGGAATCATAAACGATGAAATTAAGGTAACTAATTATTCTATTATTTGCATCTGCAACAGCAGTTCTGTACTACTGCCCCAAAAACTCTGACCAGCCGTTGTGTTTTACGTGATAAAGTTATACAGGAATAAGCTTTGAGTGCTTAATTTTATTGATAACTGGCCGAAATCGATTCATCTTTTAATAAACAGTTTTAATTTTAAAAGAAAAAATTGAAGAGCTTTGCTGCAACATCTTGAAGTTGTGATATATTAATATTGCTATTGATTCAGAAGCTTTAACAGCTTAATTCTTTTATAAACTTTTCTCCTATTCTTAAGCATTTGTACCTGCTTTTCTATTTTTTGCCTCCGATACCCAAATTAGTACTTTTACACCCGTTTAGCAAGATCAGTCTTTATAAAAGTGTTCATCTAAGTAATGGAAGTCATGGTATCTTCTATATTTTAGAATCGCAGATTTTATTATATTAGTAATGAATAAATAGGAATTTGAGCCCACAAAAATTAGCTAAGGTATTTCATTTTTAAACAGCAATTTTATTAATCCTTCGGAATAGTGAATTGCTACAAACTTTAATCTTTTATTCCTTCATTATGGTAAATAGTTTAAAACATCTACTACAAAATACATAGGAAACAGAGCACTGTAAATGGTAGAGCAAAAATCCTACTACTAAATGGAGCTTTCTCTAAACTTCGTTATATCTTTGCTATAACCAAAGATGCTGGCTAATGCTTTATCAAACTATCCAAATATCTGTTGCAAAAGTAAGCAGATAGCTTCTAGAAAATTATAACTCTACTTTCCCGTTGTTAGCTCACCAATGAAACGATTTCGATGATCTAAGTAACGAGGATATCTCTATCGTTTAAGCAACAATGTAAGTTTTCTTATGTAGACTAAAGAAAATTTGATATTCGATCTTGAGCTTCTCATACAGTTTTAGGAATTCTTAAAGTATGGCATCAGAAGATTAACTGCTTTAAAATAGTTACAAAATAAAGAATAGACTAAGTATGCGTCCATTTTATACCGAATCGCTACCCTAAAGTTATATATATATATTCTTTATTGCCAAAATAAAATTAGTATGAAATAGTTTATTAGCAAATTAGATTAGCGTTACCTGTATCTGCAGGGAATCCATAACAACATACTAATTATTGCATATGCACAATAACCATGGACCCCTGCTGTAACCCAAACGAGCTAAGCAAATAACATAGTCCATCGATCATCATTATTAAGACTGAAAGATGTAGCATAGCAGCACACAGTTTTAGTCGGCCATTTCAGGAGAATATGAAGATCACTTGCATTCTTTTCACTTGTATATTATCCTTATAATTGCTGAAGATTTAGTTAATTTTACATCGGTTGGCCGCATTAATCAAATCAAATATCTAGTTACAGATTAAAGCTGGCTGTAGTAAAATTTACGCATAGAACAGACGATATCGAAATTCATAACTTTAAATAGCGTAGTAGTTAATGTAATATAAATTGCTTTTCTATACGCTACTTGCCCTTGTATGAGTATTATAATAGTAATAATGGACGAAAAAATTTACGAAAAACTATCAGCGATTGAAATCCAACACAAAACAGATTTAGAGGAAACACTAGTTTACTATAATTTGTAACATTAAATTTCTGAAATTACTTAAAAGAATAACAAAAGGGTTGAATTACTGCCTTGGTCAACCTAACCATCAACTTAAAAAAGATTACTTACGAATCTAAGAACAGCTTAATCATTGATTTTCTCACTTCATACATTTTTCGCTAACTTAAACTGACAAACTACATCACCTTCCATATGCTATACAGAGTAGCTGGTAGTAGTGTAGTACCAAACTACTAAATTATCACTGTAAGGTATTTTAAATAAAAACCGTCAATGTCTCACATATGACTCGATAAATTATACCTTAGATTCTCAAAAGTATTAAATTAATAATAATCATCGTTCCGTTTTACGTTGTACTTTCTGTAGGGTGCATATCATAACTGCAAAAATTCACCAAGATAGGCCAACAATCTTAAATTAAAACCCAGATCTGAACGTTCAGATTCACATTGTACTCTATCACAGAATAGCATAACTTCTATTCAATTTCATAATCAAAATTAGCTGCCAATTTTATCAGAATTGCATGGATGATATGCTGATTACATATATCGCTTAATTTGCAATTTCACATAGTATAATTCTTAGCAACTTTATGTTGCCGAATGCTGTTTAATTTTAACTCGAATAAAGTAGTCGGTTTTGTATTTGAAACCTTTGGTAGATAATGCACATATTACTTTATAATTTAGAGAATCTGATGATGTTGGGAAGCATTAACGCGTTATGTCTGTGGAATGTCGAACACTATTTTGGAAATTAGATAATAGTGTTCTGTAGAGCTTGGATTTGTTCCTAATGCATTACCCTAATGGTAGCCTACGCAGATTTTTTTTCTCGATGATACAAGTATACGCCCTTTCTCTTGTTTGATTCTTATGTAATAGTGCTCCCACCACCTAAATAACTACTACTACAGTAAGAGACTTGAGTAAATTGCATAGTATATCATCTTTGTGATCTTCTACTTTTCGTGTCTTTTCGTGAGTAGTGCCGTACTAATATGTCTAAATCCCTAGGGAAAATGGCATGAAAGACTAGCTACACAATACAAGCAAGATAGAGATTCTGCTCTGCTAATGAGCATTATTCTTCAATGAAATAGTAATTCGCGATTGTCTAACAAAACTACCTTTGCAAACTATAATATAAGATTGGCATTAATAGTCAGTTAACGTAGAATGATCAAAATTATTATCGTCATATCTTTCTAAAATCTAACTAAGTGACAAGAAAAATTCTTGAAATAAATTAGTGACCGCCTTTCTATTATGCGTTACCTTACAGAATACGTAGCAGTTATTCCTTATCTCCCTTGGGAAAAATATTAGGGCACGAAATGATTGATACATCCAAGCCCTTCAAGAATTTATAAGTTGATTTTGTTGTTTGTCATACATTTTTAAATCATATGAACTTGTAAAAACTTTAGCTGCTTTAGTAGATAGCTCGCCAAATTGAAATTTACTTGTTATTATTCGAATAATTCTATAATCCTTAACTACAAAGTGGTGGAAAAAAACTCTCATAAATGCCATCAGTGCTATATGAACTTTAGATTTGTGCAATTGGAATTTTGTATTCGCTTTAAGGCCATAAGAAAATATGGATCGTCGTGAAATTCAAGAAAAAAACTTCAAGCAGAGTGATTCCGAAGATGACAATCATGCCGATGATAAGTCATTACTGTTACAGGAAGGCAATAGCTTCTCAGATTTAAAACAAGCATTAAAATCGGATCAAAAGTCGTTAACATTAACTATTGATCAAATGGTCGATAAGCTAGATGTTGGTTTATTCCATTTTCTAATAGTTCTTTTCTGCGGCCTAGCTTGCTCTGGTTACACTATAGTTACGGTAGCTTACAATTATATTATCGTTGTTGCTTGCGATCTGGATATTGAAACCTACAATAAAGGTCTACTAAATATTCTTTTAATGATCGGCGTCTTAGTCGGTAGCGGAATAATAGGGCGATTAGGCGACGCTGTAGGCAGACGAACATGTATTTTGATATCAGTATCGCTCAGTATTATTACTCTGATAGCTTCTGCTTTTACTTATAACTATACTATGTTGGTTGTACTGGGTTTCTTCAATGGATTTGGTTGTGGTGGTACTTTTACAATTGCACACGCTTATTGTATCGAATTTTTCCCTCAACGTTATCGTGGTAATGGACTAGCATGTATGACTACATTTTCATGTCTAGGTGGCTTATATACTAGTGCAATTGCATTAGTCGTACTTCCTTATCCGTTATCTATTCCAATAGGTGTTATACATTTTAACAGCTGGCGTTTGTACTTAATTCTATCCTCGATTCCCTTAATATTATCTTTCTGTTTCTTATTATTTATGCCTAACAGTCTACGTTTTATGGTAATAAAAGGAGATCAAAATCGTATAAGTCAAGTCTTGAATACAATAAACCGTGTTAATTCGTGGTGTTGCAAACGTAACGATTCTAGTCTTACAACTACAGACTTAACTAAATACACTATCATCGTATCGAGCGATCAAGGCGAGTTAAAGACTAATAAGAACGAAAATCGAGATTTTTTTTCTCATTATAAGAAATTTAATAAGTCACCATGGCGTCGTAGACTAATTTTTCTCCTCATTCTATGGTTTGGAAGTTGTTTTAGCACGGAAGGCCTATGGGTATGGATGCCAACAGTGATAACTTATTATACTACTGGAAAGACTTGTAAAATGGTGCATAATTCTTCATTGAATAATAGCTATCAATATTATCCTAATAGTAGCATTTCTAATTGTATTTCTGGTCCGAAGCTAACATCTATAGTTCTTGATGTTTTCTACGGTAATCTTGTAGCTCTTCCTATTGGTATAGCTTTTACTATTTTGATTAATCGAATTGGACGAAAATGGTGCTGCTGTTTTGTTATTACCATGTCTGGTCTGATTGCTCTATTGATTATGTGGATCGATACTGTACTAAGTACCTTTATTTTAGCTGGATTATATTACGCTATAGCCAATAACTTATGGCTAGGTATTAAAATTTGGACAGCAGAGCTATTTCCAACTGACTTACGAGCGACTACTCTTGGTCTTACAGCTCTCCTGGGCTGTTTAGGGACAGTTTGTTCTCTCGCAATCTTTACGGTCCTTTTTCATGTCAATTGCATAGCTAATCTATTACTAGTAGCAGCAGTTGGTATATTAAGTGGAATAGTATGCTTATTTCTACCAGACACTACTAACACAGATATTCTATGAAGGATGAATATACAGTAGTAGAATTTAAAATATCGAATTTAAGCAGCTATCTGTACAAAGGCATATTCTAAAAAGTAGATAGATTTGTAAAAATATTAACTCAACATCTACCAAATTAACTTCTTTCTATATGCAGAGATTTAATTTTAGTGTATGAATAGATTTAGTTATGACATATTCTTATTGCATATTATTCCGTCGACAAGTCTCTTATAAGCTAATTTTACTTTTAAACTAGAAAATGCCTAATTAGATCCAATATTAATATCATTTATAAGATGAATTTTATTTCGCGATTATCTTAAATTTCTTATAATTAATAACGTTTTCATTGAAAAGTCATAGATGCAGGATTATAACGCTAATAATTACAATAATATTAATGAATCTTATAGATTAAAGTAATAGTTTTATTAGTGAATGCAATTTGCATCCAATCGCTTTTGCACTTGATGGTTTTTCTTCAATCTTTCAAATAATTAGTTCAAGTATGTCTTCCATTTATATGGTATACATGGCTACTATGCTTAAGCATACGTTTAAAAGTAGTATTTGCGATGTGTAATAAAATTAATGATCTGTCTACGTACTGTTGCTTCTTGAAATACCTTGCTACTGAATGAAAAGAAACAATTTGAGTTCTGCTGTCTTCATTTTGTGTATTGGATAAATAATTAAAATGATCCATTTCATTTAAAATAGTTCAAAAAATAAATAAAATGAGCCAATTTGAGGATTTGACTTGAACACATCATTAATAAATTCATTTTTACCTATAGTAATAGGGGAAGTGTTATGGTGTTGCCTTGTCATTAGGATAGTTTAATAAGTACAGTAGTAGTTAGTATGGAGAATATCCATATTTGTAGTGCTGGGTAAGATAAGTAATGCCTTAACATGGATGTTGTTTGTAATAGTTCATTACATATTTGATATTGATTGTTATTGTGTGATGGATAGCAGTAGGATGATTCAAGTTCTAGTTGATGATAGTTGAATTAGACAACCTACGAGCTTAGATTAAGATTAAATATGCGTAAGAGATTCAAAATATTTACTGATAGAAAAGCTATGTAAGGAGCATCTTAGTTCGAGATGATTCTCCTAGTAAGGTATAATAATAATACTGTTGTTGTTTACAAATTAGACGGTTCCTATATAAACGGGAACATTTGAGTTGAGAGGGTGGTAAAAACTTGTAGATATGTCTTTGCTAATAAAAGCTTCATCTTTACAGTCTTTTGCTGTGTGTGTTTAACGTTAAGTAAAAGGGCGTTTAAGCCAGTAGCTACTTATAGACTTTTACTGTACGTTACCTTGTCGCAGAAGTGAAATTGTGACAGGAAGTTTGATTTAAATTGTTTCACTCAATTCTCATTACAAGCGGAGTTTCAGCCAATACGATTATTTATGCTCATTAATTAAAGGACTTTTCTTTTATTTCATTTATTGCAGCCAATGGAGGTATGATTTGGGGTAGCTTTTAATAAGTAATAATTTTGATTTACTAAATGAAAATACCACGTAGTTTCTTCTTTTCCTTATAGTGCAGCCCATAAAGTAGCTTAATAGATTACAGAAAACCATAAATGTATTTGTAAAAGTGTAAGATTAGCACGGTATGTACGAGATTGAAGAATAATTTGGATCTTAAGATTATGTTAAGCGTGTATCTGTACTAAATAGCTATAATAAATATTGTAGCTTTGATTAGGAATGTCTTATTCAAGTGGTTGGACATGAGAGATTACGAAAGTATTTGGATGTTAGATTAATCAGAATTAATAGGTCTAAATATGGTTGAATTATAATTAATGCAAACAAGAAGGAGATTTCTTTTCCCTTAGTTAGTCTTGTTCTAGGTTGAAGTAGTAATTTATTTAAGCATTATTATTGTTTGAGCAAGTCTGGAATTCTCAATTACAAAGTAAAAAAGAAAGAAATTTCTTAATGATGTTATCATTCCTACTTGAACTTTGCATTTTTGCAACTAGAATTACTTATTTGCTTCAAGGACATCATAGAATATGAATCGTCGTGAAATCATTGTTAATACATCTGCAGGAAAGTCAAGTGGATTAAAATTTAGATCACCCTTGCAATCCTCTATTTTAGTATCTTTACTAGAATGATTTTTTAATATGACGTCTAAAAGGTTAATCCCTATGGAAAAGGGCATGAAAGACTAAACATAAAATAACATATAGGTATAGAATCTGTCCTGTCTATGAGCGGCCTTTTTCAATGGAATTGTTTAACGCAATTGAATAACCTATTACTTAAAATAGTAAACTATAAAATAAGATTTGCATTCATAGACTATTAACGTAGAATGATCAAAATTAGTGTCATCGCATCATTCTAAAATCCGACTAAGCAATGGGAAAAATTTCGAAAATAAATCGGTAACTACCTTGCAATTATTCATTACTTCACTTTAGAAAAATTTAGAGTACGAAATCTTTTAGAAATTTGTTCAAAATTGCTTATACTTTAATTTTATGATTGTGGTACTTTTGCAATCGTTTGAACAAGTTAATTTACCAAATTGGTAGAGCGAAGGACTTGTTTACTGAATAAATTGGATCGTATTTAATTCATGTAAGTGACTGTTACTTGTGAGTCTCCATCTACACTCTCAAAACTTCCCCTCATAGAGCTTCAACAATCATTCCAGTAAGTCTTAATCCTCAATTACGAAGTTATCAAAGAAATAAATTTCTCATGCGTGCTGTTATTGCTATCGAATTTTACATTTCTGCAATTAGAATAATGTATTAGCTTTATAGATATGAGAAAATATGGATCGTCGTGAAATTCAAGAAAAAAACTTTAAGCAGAGTGATTCCGAAGATGACAATCATGCCGATGATAAGTCATTACTGTTACAGGAAGGCAATAGCTTCTCAGATTTAAAACAAGCATTAAAATCGGATCAAAAGTCGTTAACATTAACTATTGATCAAATGGTCGATAAGCTAGATGTTGGTTTATTCCATTTTCTAATAGTTCTTTTCTGCGGCCTAGCTTACTCTGGTTACACTATAGTTACGGTAGCTTACAGTTATATTATCGTTGTTGCTTGCGATCTGGATATTGAAACCTACAATAAAGGTCTACTAAATATTCTTTTAATGATCGGCGCCTTGGTCGGTAGCGGAATAATAGGGCGACTAAGCGACGCCGAAGGCAGACGAACATGTATTTTGATGTCAGTATCGCTCAGTATTATTACTCTGATAGCTTCTGCTTTTACTTATAACTATACTATGTTGGTTGTACTGGGTTTCTTCAATGGATTTGGTTGTGGTGGTACTTTTACAATTGCACACGCTTATTGTATCGAATTTTTCCCTCAACGTTATCGTGGTAATGGACTAGCATGTATGACTACATTTTCATGTCTAGGTGGCTTATATACTAGTGCAATTGCATTAGTCGTACTTCCTTATCCGTTATCTATTCCAATAGGTGTTATACATTTTAACAGCTGGCGTTTATACTTAATTCTATCCTCGATTCCCTTAATATTATCTTTCTGTTTCTTATTATTTATGCCTAACAGTCTACGTTTTATGGTAATAAAAGGAGATCAAAATCGTATAAGTCAAGTCTTGAATACAATAAACCGTGTTAATTCGTGGTGTTGCAAACGTAACGATTCTAGTCTTACAACTACAGACTTAACTAAATACACTATCATCGTATCGAGCGATCAAGGCGAGTTAAAGACTAATAAGAACGAAAATCGAGATTTTTTTTCTCATTATAAGAAATTTAATAAGTCACCATGGCGTCGTAGACTAATTTTTCTCCTCATTCTATGGTTTGGAAGTTGTTTCAGTATGGAAGGCCTATGGATATGGATGCCAACAGTGATAACTTATTATACTACTGGAAAGACTTGTAAAATGGTGCATAATTCTTCATTGAATAATAGCTATCAATATTATCCTAATAGTAGCATTTCTAATTGTATTTCTGGTCCGAAGCTAACATCTATAGTTCTTGATGTTTTCTACGGTAATCTTGTAGCTCTTCCTATTGGTATAGCTTTTACTATTTTGATTAATCGAATTGGACGAAAATGGTGCTGCTGTTTTGTTATTACCATGTCTGGTCTGATTGCTCTATTGATTATGTGGATCGATACTGTACTAAGTACCTTTATTTTAGCTGGATTATATTACGCTATAGCCAATAACTTATGGCTAGGTATTAAAATTTGGACAGCAGAGCTATTTCCAACTGACTTACGAGCGACTACTCTTGGTCTTACAGCTCTCCTGGGCTGTTTAGGGACAGTTTGTTCTCTCGCAATCTTTACGGTCCTTTTTCATGTCAATTGCATAGCTAATCTATTACTAGTAGCAGCAGTTGGTATATTAAGTGGAATAGTATGCTTATTTCTACCAGACACTACTAACACAGATATTCTATGAAGGATGAATATACAGTAGTAGAATTTAAAATATCGAATTTAATCAATCATCTATACTAAAGCTGTAAAGTAACTTAGAATTGTGATTGCAGATTATTAGCCATGATGTACGGCAGTGTCATTTCTATATTTATCTTATGATATATTTATTAGCCCATAATTTTGGACGGTAAGGACAGACTCTGTGCTAGAGTACAGATGAACATATACACAGTACAGTAAGGTGTTGAGTCATTAATAAGGTTAGAGGTAGAAATAGTATTTAAAATCATATCTTAGGATATGCTTAGTTAATTGTGCTTTGTGTGGTATGAATAATATCTACGAAAATGCTGTAATCATTTTTATATTGGATTAATAAGCTTCGCTTTAAAATATTCTGACTAATACTAAGCTGAATATGTGTAAAATATGTGTAAAATATGTTAAAATACTCCTATACTGATTGTAGCTGCGAAGGCTAAGGGGTATGTAAAAGTAGGAGGCATTAGATTATCTGATTGTTCTTTCTAGAAGTCTTTCAGAAGTTGTATTCCGCTAGAGTAGAGGTGTGTGTATAGCTAGTCTTTGTATTAGATTTGACAAAGATCTAATTTTCTACAACTTTGGAATTTTCGTGATCTAATTTTATCTTAGAGGCATAATCTAAAAAGTGAATAGAATTGCAATAATATTATTAACTCAGTATCTATCAAGTAGAGTTTCTATCAACATCATAAATTTAATCTTATTATATGAATAGATTTATTTGTCATATATTTTCTACTGTAAATTACTAAGTGGAAAAATTCTTATAATCTAAATTTACTTTTAACTAGATAATAGATAATGAGGTTTAAGTGTTAATATCATTTCTATGATAAATTTCATGCAGAGATTATCATAAATTTTTTATGATGAATAACGTTTCATTAGCATGCAATAGATGCAGGATTAGAACAGAAATTATTATGAGAGCATTTAATAAATCCTATAGATTGAGGTATTTGTTCTATTAATGATGGCTTTAACTTTGATCTTTGAAACAATTCACAAAAATAAAGCTTCATTTTATAAGGCACTACACTAGAAGACCCCTCACTCGACTACGTGATTACGTATCATTCTCAAGTGTAGTATATTTAAATCTTTCTGTAAGCTCTTAACCTATTCTTGAATTTACGCATTCTATATTCTTCTTAATATAAGCATTTTTACAGTCTGTTCTAAATATATGTCAAGTATAGCTTTTTATGTTTAGTAATTCATAGCGCCAATAATCTTCACTATTTTCTACGACCATGTACTATTGCTTAATCTATTATGGTAATTCTCGTATCTAATTCTACAATCCTGTTCTCTGCATACTTTCTATGTCAAGGCTATACATATTTATGGTTTTTGTCTCAGATTTATTATTTGTCCTTATTAGTCTTAGTATCTATGCAAGTTCCTCCATGACAACTTATACGCTGATCTACTAGTAACTATCGCACTGTACCCAGTACTATCTACAATAAAGTATCCATTTTTCTAGTAGAACCTCTATAGTAATTCTATAAAAGGCTTATAAGTCCGCATTGGCTGATTCTCCGAATCCTCTATCACATCAATTAAACGTTAAATAATACTTTTCGTGATACGGAGCAAAAAATTAAATATCTTTCCCAATGCGCGTACAGTCACTTTTCAATTGTCTAAGTGCTTTTTATAAATAAACTATACTGTTTAGCTCTTAAAATTTCTTGTTATGGATTGATAACCATTTAGTTTAAAAGATTTGAAAGAATACTTGAAATCTATTGATTTGCAGATTTAACTTGAACACAGTATTATTAATTAATGAACTATTTAATTTCTATGAATTGTCAAGTGGAACTTTAATACATACCGTTTCAACAGATATTCACTACAAGCACGGTATCAGCATATACGATTAATTATGGTCGTTAATTTAAGGACGCTTCCTGTATTTCATATCCTGTACCCAATCAGGATTGATTAAAGACAATTTTCGATAGAAATTAATTTTAGTTCATTAAAATAATAATGATATCATGTAGCTTTTTCCTTCATCTATGCAATTCTTAGGGAGGAAAGTAGCCTATCAAGGTATTAAAAATCGAAATTTGTAACATAGAAAAATTGCATCTATTATTGGAATTATGCTAAGAGTCTACTGCCAGCTTCGTCCTGCCCGATATTTACTGGTAGTACGACTCAAATTACGGATGATCTCTTGCGGGTAAGTCCGATACCTTGATGTCTGGTATTATATTGTTAAAATACTATAGGGCATAGTTAGCTTTAGTTAAATTAATTAGTTGGTAAGCTTATTAACGTTGCGACTTAATTTGCTGTAGAAGATCAATCTTAAGTAGTTTACGAGCTATAGTTGTAATAAATGTAAATTCGCAGATAAATTATCTAATGGAATCTATTAACAGCTACCCAAAAGTTACTCCGTAATATAAAGTTACAATCATTAACATTACTAGTTTATAAGGTTGAATTTACTTGGTAGTAATCATTAAAATAGAGACTTCAACCATAACTTTAATCGATGGCTTAAAAGTATTGATAGTTTACGGAAGTCATCAATAAATTAGTAGAAATTATGAGTGAATTACATGAAATGGAAAGAAGAATTTATAAGTTACCTTAGTATACACGAATAAGCTAATCAGTTGTGTGAATATGTATATGAACGTGACCGTTATATATTAAAGAATATCACACAGGAAATGTATGCAATAAGACCGTATTAGATCTTATCTCTCCCTTCCGTTTCGATTTAGTATTGTGCATAGACGAAACGCTGATCGGACATTTGCAGAAATATTCGTGGATATTAGAGTACCTAGTATGCAGTCATAATGTGATGTTGCATATATTCATATAAATTATAGTTAATGAACTTAGACCAATTTCTACTAAAATCAATAAAGTCTAGTGCTACAACAGACTAGTTACGGTATATTGAAGTAATCATAAATATAGCTTTGCAACTACCACGATTCGATAATATCCTTATTTGAAATGGAATATGGCGCAGACGATTAAGGAGGCTACAAAAATTTATTTTAATTCACATAAAATAGATTTAAATTAATTATTCATTCTGATCTTATTACATTGGATAAATCCATTATTCTAATAGTTAATTTATAATAATAGCATGATCAAACACAAAATAGAACAAAATCTTCAATTTGCAAATCATCATCATATCTATTTTAAAGCAGCACATGCAATTCTCTTCACTAGTTTTAACGCAAATTAAAATGTTTATCATTTTTAATGGTTCTAATTTCAAATACAATGTTAGTTAATTTTCTAAAATTAAGTCAACAAAGTTCGACATACTTCAAAGGATCTTATGACAATGCTGAGAGTTTATTTATGATCTTATATGCGTAGATAGTATTCGAAGCAGTATGTTAAATTAGATTCAGGCATAATGAAGATAGTTTATAATTACCAAAGAAGTAGCAGCCTTACAGCAAAATTACTTCATTAACTACCTTATGGGCGTCACCAAATGTGATGGGATGTACGCAATCTTACTCATTCGAATGAATTTTAATGCTATGTTTGGATAGGGAAGTTTGACAAAAGAAATTATCGAGAGACTTTGGTACCAAAGCTGCTTGTATCAGTGTGTTTTATACTGTTTCTGCTACATGATTAATGTTATCTATCAATAATTATACAATTGGTCAAATTAGGCGTAGCCATACTAGTACATTATTCAAATTCTGAATTAATCGTACAAAAAACGAAGACAGTTTTCGAAGAATCTAACAATAAATCGAAGGCATTGGCTTTTATATTTATGGCACCCATTCTACTTAAAATGATACTATCATCGTAAGGAAGCCTTTCAACTTCGATTCTATTCCATAGAATTATCAAGTTCATTAGCATTTCAACAATACAAAAAGCTGGTTAGCGGTCTTAAACAATACTATTAGCATATGCGTGGACTACGTAAGAACGACGTTTTTGATCCTTATTAAGAAGGCTTTATGTGATTGTTATTTATCTTATTTTATTATGGAAAGATAGTAGAAACACAATTAATTGCAACTATGATTCAACAAATCCCATGAAAGACATACATTATCGAAAAGTACAACGAATTAATGCCGGAATCCAATGAATCTAATAGAAGATATACATCACATAATGGTTAACAGTGTGATCATTCATTTAGTGGCCTGAGAGAAAATAATCTCATTATTGCTGTTTTCTGGTCCCAAGAGAAATATTTTATCTTGTTCTACTATCATTATACTAAAAGTCTAACGATTTGGCCGACAATTTATTCTTGTCATTAATTACAGGTGGAAATAGTGGAATTTTAAACTGCACGTTTTAGGACATAACATTTCCGTTGTCAAGATCGTCAACAGAGGAAAAATATCATTTAATGTTTTCTGAAGGAGAGGTTTAAAATCGTTTTAAAATTCGCCATAAATTAGAGCTGGACACCAGTATGTGGAGATGGAGTCGAAACTAATAGACGATAACTTAACAGAATATTTTCCTGAAGACATTGACTATGACGAAACCACTTTACTTAATCGTAAAGAGCCAGAGCAGAAATCTCTTTCACCGCCATTGAATTTGGATGAATTTATTGATGAAATAGAGTTTGGATTGTTCCATTTTATTATTGTTGTTGCTAGTGGACTATGTTATTCCACGGTTAGTTTATTGACTCAAGCGGCGGGTTTAGTTATCATCGCTGCCTGCGATTTAGATACTGATAACCATAATCAAATTTGGTGGGTCTTAAGTAATATTATTGGTACTTTAATTGGCAGTGCTATATTAGGACGATTAAGTGATGCCATAGGAAGGAGAAAAATTCTTTTATTATCCACGTGCTTAAATTTAATTGTAACTATATTATCAGCATTCGCCTACAACTACATCTTAGTGCTTATATTTGCCATTTTTAATGGAATTGGCTTTGGCGGTATATTTACTTCTGTTCACGCATATTGCTTAGAGTTTTTCCCACGTAAATATAGAGGCAAAGCCATTGGATGCCTAACTGCTTGTATAATATTTGGTAGTGTCTACAGCAGTGGGATGGGCTATATCATATTGCCTCATCGATTTCACGCTCCGTTAGGAAAAATTTATTTCTCCAGCTGGCGTCTCTATCTACTGGTTTGCACATTGCCCATAATAATTAGTTTTTTACTCCTTCTTTGGGCTCCAGATAGCCTTCGATTTAGGATTAAAAGAGGAGAAATGGAAAAAGTGATACGAATTATTAATAAAATATATCGTACTAATTCTTATTGCCATCGCGATGGCCACCTGTATCGTCTGGTTACGCCTCCAGATTTAAATAAATCTCAGAGAAAAGACAATCATGATGATAAAAATATCCAATTAGCAAATGAATATAGCTTTAAATGTCATTTTTCACAAATAATCCAACGACAAACACTTTTAAAAATTATTGCTTTATCGGTTACTTGGTTTGGATATTGCTTCTGCTTTTATGGTCTATGGACAATGTTACCACTATTAATTTCATTTTATCTTAATGGTAACACATGTTCCGGTCATTATCATAACTTTACCACGTTATTTAATAATCAGGAAAATCCGGGCCATTCGGTCTGTCTTAATAGTCAAAATCGTGCAACTTTGCTGATTTATGTTCTATTTGGAAACTTACTTTCGATACCTGTTGCTTTGATATGCGTTTTGTCAATTAATTTTATTGGTCGTAAGTGGTTATTTTCCTTTCTAGCTTTTCTTAGTAGCATTATTATATTGCTAATTTGGCTGATTGATACAGCATTGAGTACGCTGATTTTAGCTTGTTTCTTCGCTGGAGTTTTAATTAATGGATGGATTCCACTGAAGCTCTTAAGCTCAGAATCATTCCCAACGGAATTTAGATCAACTACTTTAGGTATATTCACAATATTTGGAGGCATCGGATCGCTATGTGGAATATTTTCATTTTCATCGTTATTTAAAACCAATTGTAGCGCATCTTTCATATTATTAATAGTTAACTGCTTAGTATCAGGGCTAATGCCTATAATATTTCGTGATACGACAGATCTTGCTATTAATTAACCAGTTATCATAAATATGAAACAGGATTTATTTATTCAATTATATCGGTACTTGATTATAATTATAAGCTATCACAGCGAAGGTAAAACTTCTATATCGTCATACCAACGTCGTTATTGTCAAATTTTATTTTCCAACCTTCTTTTCTGATATAGATTTACCGTTATACTGTATAATGCGACATCTTCACAAGAAAATACTATAACTCGATGTGCTAGGTATTTATTACTGAATACTGTAACTATGGATTTAATCAAAAACAGAGACAAGCCGTATAGATAGAGAATTTCGAATGCCACATATTGAATTAATTTACAAAGTCATTTAATAGAGACTGGTCAAGATGGGTTCATATCCTAATGAATTTAAAGTAAATATGAATGTTTTAGAGTTTTAAAATTTTTGCAAGAGATCTTTATTTCTTAGAGATTTAAGCATAGACAATTAGATACCAAGTGAAATGCAAATTTTTAATACTATAAAGATCTCCTATCAAAAATCGCTGTATCTTATTATAAGTCTTCTAAGTTTTCGTAAAGCAATAATACATGCGATACGAAAACCGAAAGTGATCTTGCTATAGTTGTAAGGAGGTATAGACTTACTATATCAGTTATATGAGTCAATGACTATCGTAGCATAATTTTTCGTTGAGGCTAATTTGAATTATGATGCTGATATTACAACTGATGTTTATGGGTATAGCTGAAAAAATTTGCTTGAAAAAATAAAATAAAGCATGTTTAGAAAACCCCTTATTAAGAAGTATAGTTATTTAAATCTACAAATAAAATTATAGCTAGGCACACTGTAATAGTAGAACGAAAGCGGTGATATCAACATGGTACATATATTCTGAAATCATGGTTGTTGAATTATTTTGAATTTACAAACATACGGGATACTATACGACTCTTTAAAGCAGATTAGTTAGCAAGAAAATTAGGCAAAAATTTATCATGTAATTTTAGGAAAAATGTAATACGGATTCGAATTTGAGGTAATCTCTATACAAATACCTTAATTTCTCATATATATTATATACTGCCTAAGTTGCACAAATAACTAAATGAATCTTTAAAGTCATACTGCAACATAAACAGAAGGATGCTGGTACTTATTTATGGATGATATTTCACAAAGTAGTTGGTCTTGCTTTTTATGCAATAAATTTAGTTTCAGAAGTTAAGGTTGTGCCTATCCATCACAAATAGAGTTAGTAGTAGCTTCGGTTGTGTGTTTGTCTGGAGATGTTCTGAAAGATCTGAGTCACATTTGAATAAATATGATAAACATTAGTAAATTAAATTTAATGAAGCTCAAAGGTTATAGTGACACTACTTATATCTTGAACATGCCGGATTATACTTAGCTGTAAATCAAAAACAATATAAGGCCGATTTACGTATGAGCTCATGGCTAGTAATAGTAATTTGATAACTGTGAATCAATAAATGTTAATGCACAAAAAGAGGAACACTAGTTGTCGAATGATATAATAGTGTTCCTATGTGCGATGTAGTGTACCGTATTCTTGCCCTCTTCTTATATCAATGTACGCTTCTGCAATTGTATAATCTCTACTTAACGATGTAATGACTATTCTAAGACTATCGTAGTCTACATAAAATTTTTGCTTAATTTTGACGACGAATCCGCATTTGCGTAGAAATTAATATGGTTATTACTTTCTGTAGTGCTTAGGTTTTGCAACCCTATAGTTAAAAAGCCGAATGGGAAAAATTTCGATCGTGTATCGACTTTCGTAAGCTCGACGTATGTACGCTAGTAAATACTTTTCCATTGCCACTGATTGATGATCTGTTGGATACCATAGGAAATGCGAGGTACATAACCACGCTAGATTTGTCCGAGAACTTACAATTAAAGTCGGCTCATTCAGACTCGTATACGATGTCAATGTCTGGCAATAAAAAGTACAAAAAATAAACTTCATCCCAAAATGTGAATATTAGTATTATTTTAGAAAGTAATCAAGTCTGACTTGATAATCTATGACTTACATAGACTGAATTGAACAAGGAATCTACCATGGTCTAGTAACTAATTCTTTCTAAGGATTAATCGATGAAAATTGTGATCTCAATCTTTTATTGCAGTATACTACTATGGATAAAATGTACCGTAACATACAGCTTCAAGATCTTCGCCAAGATATTTTGAAGTAATCATATTAGTTATCAGTTAGTTACTGATTAGTTACTGATAGTTTCCGTTCATCAAACGATTTTCAGTAGTGAACTACTGCCTCTTTGCCAGGATGTACCTAGCGATAACAGCCATAAGAGCTAAGGACTAATTTGGTTATTTCTATGGTAGCCGGTATTTATCGTTCATTAGTGGTCTCAATACGATGTTTACAGATTACCGCAATAGGCAATAATTGACTAGCTTAACCACCCTTACAAAATAGCATGTAGCAAGTCGGAATGATTAAGTGGAAAGCTCTTGAAAACGTTTCTTAATAGATAATAAATTTAATTACCGAACTGAGTTTTAATGATCAACAAATTTCAGAATTACTATTTACTGCAATAGCCTTAGAACTCTTATTATCTATAATATTTATTTAATCTTGAAGATCATTGCTTCTTGCTATTTGCAGGGCTCACTATTTAACCGCTCTGCTGAAGGTATTAAAGCTACAGTTATTTGATCGTCAACATGATCGACGGACATTTGACTATAGTTAAATCTAGAAATGTTTTTTATGTATACTTTAGATTTGTGAACCAAGAATTAACTATAAACCTTCTTCGAGGCAAACGATCCTAAAACTCTCTAAAAGTCACTTGATACTGCACTTACATACTCATTCTTAGATATAGCAGTACACATATCAGTACTAATTATAAACACGATAACCTAAACATCCCAAATTACAATATTTATTCCTTTTTAATAAAAAAAAAAACTTGTAATTCTTCATTGCAATATACGCTCATTGCCGATTGATGCTAGTATCTGAGTGTACTTTGACAATCAAAATAATGTTTATAGTAACTTGCACTGTAGCGATCATGAAGTAGTTGTATTACTTAATCGTACTAAAAGTCAGAAATTAAAGATTGCTCTAGAATATAACGACTACAGCTTGCGTAATATCCCAATTACCATATTCAAACAATTTTAACTACAGTTACTCTAACGCTAAGATATATAGTGATATAGCGCAATCATAAGCCTTATCAAAATCTGGATGGCTATATAAATATCACGCACTGATATATAGTTCTATAAGCAAATTTTATTTTCGAATAATATGTTTATTTCTCTTCAAGCTTGCTTTCTATTCTAAGGAAGGAAGGAAATGAGCCGTTCGCATATAAGTCAATTATAATTATTACATTCGTCTACATTCTACAGTACATTCAATGCTATTGTACAATGTACATTACACGTTAGTCCAATTTTACATAAAAATTGGTAAGCATCAAAATTGTAATAGCTACAGATATCATTCATATTTTATGTTACAAACTTACATTTATCACACTTTCGTAAGCATAGTATAGTTTGTAATACTGCTTGAATTAAGTAATAAATTTTGTATAGCGAGTAAAATAACGTACAGTTTATTAGAATATTGCAACGTAACAAAGAAAAAGCAGATTTAATAGATAATATGAATCTGCTAGCTTGAGTCAGTATATGTAAACATATGGTAAGTCTCATATAAGTACAAGATGAAGGCAGAAATGTAAGAGAAGGATTGACATAAAATTATACCGCTCATAGGAAGGACTCAGAAAAAAACTACAAACTATTCACTTAACAACAAAAATCCGTTAAAATTGCAGCAAATGAAGCTTGCTTATCAGTAAGTTACATGTGAGAATGTGTATTTTAGGCAAATATAAAACGCGTGTAATTGTGTTGCTGCAGGCATGATAACTATGTTATGGCGTGTGATAGTACATAAACGTAATAGATGCATTAAGCATATTAATAACTCTAAATATATAATAATTACCTACTGTACTATCATCGTATTTAATAACAATTCTTCTGCCTAAAAATTTATTTATCATAGCTGTATAGAGCGTGGTAGTATTAGTGTTACGGTAACAAGGCACCGTAATGTAATGAAGTTAAATTACATCTAGAATGTTCCATTAATAAATGTCACAAGTTTAGAATGTAACACGAGATCTTATTCTAGAGCACTAGTTAACGTATAAGCTGGATTTACTTTCATCTTCAACGTCCATATCTTATCGTAGCATCTTTTCCAGTCTATTATATACAATAAGTTCCTATTAAGTTTCAATCCTGATAAAAAAGTTATGAGATGAAAATGTGATTGTTTTAGACCAATAGGACCTTGATAGAAATATTAATTACTAATTTATAAATGAAAAGAAAGGATAGCTCAAAAAGGCTTCATGCTTTAAATATTAAAATCTATTGTAGGAAGTAAAATTAAATCTCACTCGTGATACTTCGTATATCTAAAATACTCATGCTGGATATATGTAATATTTAAAGCTGCTTTAGAACATTCTACTAAATTTTACACTCAATCTTCTTGCAAGATCTTCATACTTTGGCAAATTACGAGGTTTTATTCATATATTTTATTTACTAACACAGGCATTTTTTGTTCTGTTTATACTGCTTTTATTTTGTGTACAAACAAGACTTTAGAACAATCTAACATAGAATAAAATTTTAAGTAATATAGCATGATCCGTTCCCCTTAAATTTCATTTCATACAACATTGGTCGCGATTAACAGCTACATTAACGACCAAATATATCTAATAAGAAAGTGTTCCTAAAACATTTAATAGTAATTAGCGAAAGTGCTAGAGTACTATCTTTTATAATGTTGTAACGCTAATTTTATATTGAAGCTGCTTTAGTCAGCGTATCACTGAAATTTCAGTTATGACCGTTGGTGTAGCTTCGAACTAATAACCTAACTTAATGCTATATAAATTATTTGAATGTCAAGTAGCGGAGCTTGAATACGCGTAAGAATATTCTTGCTAAAATCACGCGACATCTCTCACAGCACTTGATTAATATTGCTGTATAATGGGACGTAACCGTAACTGCACATTTGGAAATTGAGTCGGAGTACCTCAAAGTCAGAGCCCATCGTAGGTTATAATACTATATAACGTAGGTTATAACACTATATAACCTACCTTCAGATACAGTTTTAGTATTGTCTATTCATGAGTTAATTTGTATGGATTTGCAATGGAATATTTCAGTGAATAATAACATTGCATTCATTTGTAACTAGCTTTAACTTTTTAGTTCCATACTTACTGTACATACGTATATGAATTTTAAAATTTGTATATTCTTGAAATGCACCATTAATGCCCGGAAAGGATACATGAGATCGAGCACATCACCATTTGCTTGTTTCTTATACGACTAGTTTTGGGACCGTTCACGAAGTTAAATTTGTGATCAGAAATCAATCAAATATTTGAAATACTCTTTGTTAACCAATCTGCAGCTGATGCACTTTTCTTAGTTTGTTAACATCCGATATCGTAGAGTAAGCTATTCTCAATTTACAAATGAATGTAATCGCAGTAAAATTGATAGTGTAGCTACTATTGTCTCTAATTATTACTATAGCTGATATATTTAACAAGTTGTCACAACTCTTTCTTGCGACAAAGGAAACGTAAACTAACGAAGTAAAGCATCTCTCGTGTAACTTTAATAACTCGATTTACTTCTTCCAGTATCTCCAGTTTCTATGATAGTGATATAGAACAACTTGATTTCTCAGTTGAACTCCACATATAACAGAATATATTACACCATTCTTCACTGTACGAGTCTTGCGCTATTCTTGAGTTAACTACTGATTTACTCCTAAAAATACACACGCTTAAATCGATTTTTATAATGAATTTTCAGTGTTAATTAGTGAGAATTAAGTTAGCGTTATCACTATAATACATTACTAAATATGTAAATAAATATTCTCATCATTAGATAGCTACAAGCTATCACACACAACATATAGCCTTATTTGATTATTGACTAATTAACGGTTACTTATTTGATAACGGTGTAGTATGACACACACACGACCTATAGCCTTATTTAGCTATTCATTAGCAGTTGCTTATTTGGTACAGTTCTAGTTAATTGCCTAATTACAGAAACTTCTTGGTATAGTTTCATCTGTTTCATTTAACAGTAACTAATATTTGTCGTACAAAGTCATAAGAAACCTTCTGTGCACATGTTTTTGATCATGTAATAGCGTTAAGATGTAGCAAACTACATCCATTCTTTGCTATGCGATTTGCTACTTGTATTGAATTAAAGATACTTATAATATGTTATATGATTTTTAGAACTATCCAAAAATTCACGCCTGATTTAAAATACAATTTTTTTAATTCTTAAACGAATGCATACGATTTCTTAAATTCTAAAACGAATAAATAAATACGTTATTAAATCGTTTTACAGACTAAAAGTTTTTTAAGATATAATTGTATAAATCAATGAATATCTAGTAGTCTCGTCTGTTAAAAGTACATTTATGCTTTACAAAATATAAATATAATATTGTGGATTACGACTAGTGTGATGAAAGAGTGTAATTATACTAACTTATTCACATTATGTGTATAAATGAATGTAACTGACAGCCATATATGGTTCCGTTTTCGAATATTGTACTAATGTAATTTTTACTCTTGAGTAGAGTATTGTGCAGGATTTTTTGATTGTCTTCTTTGTTAGTTGTAGAGAATTGTTGTTCTAGAGTGCAAGTCTATTATCCAGTTTATCTTAGCCTATTTCAACTATTCTTGCACGGAGAAGATAAATAGGATTCTTCTCCGACAGAAAAACTGATATTAATTGTTACTTCTAAGATTTAGGGCCATGTCAACCATTGTTAGATTCATGGGAGATTTGCTCTACCGCATTTTAAAAACCTATTCATTGCCTGTTGAATTCTATTTCGTTCTTTCGTTTTGTCAGATTAATTTTTCTATAACTATATCATTTTCTTTTCGGTAAGAACACTGATGCACATTGAGGATATAACATTTGGTTTAATGCATTGACGATTTTGTATTACTTTGTTTGTTTCTAAGGCACAGGCAAATTGATTTACGGTCTTAACGAGCATTTTGATGTTGCGCTATGAAAGCGAATAGTAGTACTGATCGTTTTAACAACTAGTTAGGGATCATAAAGATTCTTGATTAATCTAGACGGTTGTCATATAGCACTAAAATTGATAAGAATTACAGTTTAGTATGTAAGATTACGTGCAAACCACCATTCGTAACAGCTACTTATTGGTAGAAGGCCTAATTTATATTTTAAAGTATTCTTTAACAAGGCATCAAGAATTACTTATCTTTGAAACACTCAATCAAAAACGGTTTGATAAAAGATGTTGTCATCAAACCATTTAATTTTGAGCATATTTTCTATAGCCATTTATAACGTATATTGTAAAGTTTTAGCTACGAACTCTGAAAGGTCAAAATTTTTTCATATACGGATTTGTTTGAGCTACAAGCAAATATCTTTATATTATATTCGTGCCCGATACGAGACTCTAAGGTTATACTGAATCTACGTTACGACTGCATAGGATTAGGATATTCACTTTGCTTCCAAAAGTTTTACCTAATGTCTTATGGGAGAACTGATGTGTAAGTTTTCTATAAGTATGATAAAAAGGCCTCTTAATTTCTTTAGTTATCTCATATCGGTATCTCTATAATGTCTAAATAAGTAGTAGAGTCTATTATACTCTTCCACCCGTATAGAAATAGGATATTAACGATTCCAATCCTTCGACTTCAAGCTTGTGGGTATTACTTAACTACTCCCTGATATCGATATTTGTTAATCAAAAATTTTTCGTCATCGCTTAAGCGCTATCCTTTAACGTTATATTAATTATTCATCAGCGAACATAATGCAAAATCTTTTCTATTAATATTCTACCATATTTACTATGGTATATGATATACAGTGCGTATATATTACTGCATTTTTAGACAATCAAAGACAAAACCTTCTAAGTTAACTTTTGGGCAAGATAAATTTATTATTGTCATTATTGTTTGCTAGGCGAAAAAAATGAATCACCAAAGGAATAACGATTGCGTACGCGATTACTTTTCATATGGTCAGAAACTGAATGATAAATGTAGTCATGCATGTATGTTTGTATAACTACGTAAACCTTCAGTAATTTAGAGCATAGCGATTGTTACTATTAGGCTCACCGCTTATTAATCTTAGCAATTAAAATTAATGCCCATACCGGACAACAAAGGAAGCTACTAAAGTAACCATTACATATTGCGATTGTAACATAGCAGATTTATAAAGCAAACCAGCATATTCTGGTGCTAAGATAGTAGTATGATATTGCATTTAAAGTATTATTAACTTTCATAAATTATCGATATATTAAAACGAATGGCCGAGGATCTAATCCAAGGGCAATTCGAATATATTTAATGAACGGATATGGCATCGAATTGGCACCTTTATGTAATTAAATTATCCTCATAATTGAGATTAGAAGAAATGCCAAGCAAACTAATTGTGCAACAATTAAATCTTTTACATAAATAAATAAAGTGAGCGTTAGTAAAGATGATAACAGTCAAGAATTCTAAAACGCAATATTAGACATACTAGGCCATAGCCTAAACAGTTTACATAGACATATTCTTTAAAGGCATTAAAAATTGAAGTAATAACTATTCATCATTACTGAAGTAAAAATCGTTGTTACGAAAGAAATTTCGATTTTAGCATTGGTATGCGATCGAAAGTTAATGCATTATTGAAAAATAAACGTTAACATTCTTTTAACGAATAATGTCCTGGACAACATTTCAGGTAAAGCAAATAAGCTAAAGCTTATACTTCTTCCAGAGTTGGGGATCGATTATGGCACTTTGTATGATATTTTTTAGCTGCAATAAATCTGTAGCTTCAAATCCATCAATTTTGCCTTTATAATAACACCACTAAAGCTGCAACAATAAGCGTTATTAATTTATAATTTCCGTAGTCGGGCCTATGAGCAGCATTAACATGAGGACTATCCAAACATTGGCTGCTGGTAATACAGATTTTTTGCGATGATATAAACGGCGTTGACCAATGCTTTGTAATTTCACCACCTGGCCGAAAGACACCACCGATCCCGAAAAAGAAGTAATGACATCCTTCTAAGCTGATATCTGTTTCTGTATCGTTAGTAGTCACATTACGATAAAAACGAAAAGTGGCACGACCATCAATAATCGAACTACTTATTAAAAAGACATTTTGATTGTACTGAGAATCCATCTGCGCATAGTGATTGCTAGTATTAACTGTTAGATAGCGATCATAAATTGTAGGAGCATCATTTAAGAACGATGCCACGATAGCATCAGAATTATTCATATGGCGATCGTCAGATATACCCATAGCAATCCAGCGATCAGTTCTTGATGCCATTGTTATTTCAATTCGGCCATCCTTATACACTTTCCAATTGAGTTGATTCTGACAGATACCAATATCACAGCCAGTAATCCAACTACCGGAACAATTATCAAAGACAAGACTATCTTTTCGAGCACCAACATCGGGTGGAATATCATCTGAGCATATGCTTGGGAAGATACAAATAATTTCCGATGTAATGCTTGGCTTTAATGGATGTTTACTTAAAATTCCAGTATCAGGATTAAAATCGCCACCAACTGCTAAGAAAAAATGGTTGCAGCCAAATAAAATAGTATCCCCTTGTGAATCACCAGTAATAATATGACGATAGAAATTGAAAGTAACTTCGCCATTAATGTTAGAACTATTGATAAGGTAAGCATCGTTGATAGCATCTACCTTTGGTGTTTTATAGCCATCAATAAAACTATCCATTAATGTTGGCGTGCTATTATAATACCAGCCAACGATAGCATCTGTATTGGGCATTTTTTCCTGATAAGAAAAGCCAAGAGCAACCCATTTATCGGTTTTCGACTTCATTTGAAAATGAATAGTTCCGTCATTATATACATTCCAATTCACTCGACTCTGGCAATCTCCATTAAAACATCCAGTTCTCCATTGGCCTGAGCAAGCCTTTAAAGTTAACTTTTCAAACTTTGGAGCCTTATGTTGTAAACATTGGCTACCATTGATACAAATCTTTCGACTAGTTATATGAGGTATCGTTGGGTGCTTTGATATAATTTTCGTTCCAGGATCAAAATCGCCTCCTACTCCATAAAAGAAATAATGACATCCTTGTAAACTGATGTCACTAATACGATCAGTGGTTGTTAAGTTACGAGCAAAACCCAACGTCGTGATACCGTTTATTTGAGATCCGTTAATTAAATAGACATTATCTTGAATGTCAATAATTGGTATAGTATTTATGATATATCGATCTGTTATAGTTGGCTTATTGTAAGCATACCATCCTACTATGGCATCAGAAGCATTCATCTTTTTATCATGTGAAATACCTAATGCAATCCATTTATTGGTCTTAGACGCCATTTCAAAATGGATTGTTCCGTCACCATATATCTGCCAGGTTAATTGATTAAGACACTCACCACTACCGCATTGGGTGCTCCAACTACCTGAACATGCACTTGTATGGAGCCGTGCATCGTCGAAAAAATTCAGCGATAGTCTTCCGCGATTAGTCATGCCGTGATACTTTAACTCATCCAAATCATAATAATTATCTTGTCGTGGACTACTCTGAGAACCTGATGGGAATTGAAGAGATTGGGGCAATTTTGCATCATATGCATAAATAATATCCATAATGCTATTGGTTATGTTATGATCACTACTTTCATTAGCTACTAAATTTCGACGCCATCGCAATGTAGTGATACCATTAATTTCAATGCCGACAGCAGCTGTTAAGCTGTCACTACCTTGATAAAATGAATCCTCCCTTGGTGAACTACGATCGCGCGAATAATAATCGAATAAACGAAATAAATTACCTCGAGCACTCCCAATTACCATATCCATACAGTCCATGGAGTGATTTACCCGTTTATCAGTCTGACTATTTGGTTGTGAGTTAATTGGTGAAATTAATAATCCTTGCGCTGCTCCAGCTGGGAAAAGTTGACACGATTGTTTTAATTCACGTGGACGCCAACCCAATCCCAGCCAGCTCATAGTTTTAGCTTGGTGGATAACTTCAATCTCATTACTCTGGCGTATTATTTTATACCAAATTCGACTGTTTGAATCTAGTTCGGAATAAGTATGCTTTGAGACATCATCTGGCATTGCAACGGTCAATGAGGAGACTTTAGAACATTTATATCCGTAAAAACCAGGTAAACAATAGCACTGTTTGAGTGGATAGTTATAATTTTGATTAATGATCAAGCAACGACCATTATTATTGCAATCTGCTTCATTTTGACATTCATATTGGTACTGACAGCGTTCGCCAGTTGCAGTATTGTTAGTACAGAAACATAATGGCAAATTATTAGTACAATGATGATTTATGATGCCATCGTTATAACAGTTAAGTTCATGACATGAAAATTTAGCAATTTCAACATCAGCACAACTCCAAACAGAGTAGGGACTAGGATAAAAATTCCTATCGGCACCATAATGAATTAAGCGAATAATACAATGTTGACAAGAAAAATCTTTAGGCAAACTAATAGTGTAATTTTGAACGATTGAGATATTTTTCGCTGGATTAGAATTGGCATTGCTATTAGGCGCCAATTCATATGCAATCGATCCATTAAGAAATAGTAGCTGAATTTTAAAATCGCCGCAATCCGATAAAGCCATATGCCATGTTACATCAACATTGGAACCAGTTATTAGCTTAGTCTTGAAAGTTGTTTTCATGGCATTTTCTGGCATTCCACAGGGACTTTTCGTGGTAAGATTAGTTAAAAAATCGAAATCATATTGTCTTGCTTTCGGATAAGTTAACCGAATATGTCCATCAACTAAATACGATGTAAATGTTCCGATTACAAACAGCAAGCCGATAGCTTTCATTTTTGGCTGACTAAAAATGAACTTATCCTTTAGTGACCAAGAATTGAAGCTTTTAAGCTTGCATCAAATTTGATAGATTAAATAAATAGAACGAGTTACTGCTTTTATTCAAACAAAGAATCTTACGTCCAACGATAGAAAATAGCATTAAATGTGTTATTTTTTTCTCATGATTTGTATTAAAACAAGGACCCCAACAGAATATACTGTAGATTGGAGACAAGTATTGAATGGTAGTTATAGTTATTCATTTTCATTTTGAATGGATTCTTATAGCTAGGCAGGCTATGTGTAGTAATCTACAGTATGTTGCACTCTATTACTTAATTTGTTCCTATTGTATTTTCAACGTTAGGATATTACTAAGTTGAAAAGAGTCAATTTTATTTACCGAGTAATATCTATAAATGAATAGAATAGAGGCAATTATCCTATTCCATACATTTTCTCTACTAGCCAGCAAGCCAAAAAAATACTCGCAAACAATGATCTTATTTATTATGATGAACATGCATTGCCTTTACTTTTGTTGTTTTGTACCGTTATAGCCAGAACACAATAGGTCAAACAATATAGTACGGTCTACATGTAGATAAAGTATTGTAGGCGGGTAATTTCGAGGAAGAAAAAGATAGCTCTTGTTGGTTTTAATATAAAAATGTTATTAATAACTACCGTAGCGCGCTTTACTGGTGATAGAGTAATAATCTGTGGTGCGATGAATTCAATTTTAATGCTGCAAAAGCGACAAAGTAAAAATTATTGATAAAATCAGCGAATGCTGCCTTGATACGCTCGTATATTGATATCAATTAGACTCTGAAAAGTGCCTATATCAAGCTCAAATCGAATGATACTAATAGTAAATTTGCAATTTAGTTAATGCCATTAATAGTGTACATACCGTGTAGTATTTATTATCATTAATAACTTTGTTATCCAATGAAGCTATTTTAAATAATTTATTATTCTTGTTGAAAGTAACGCTATTCAGTTGATAGAAAAATATTAAAACAATACATGCTATCGGCTAACTATCAGAACTACGTATAATTTGTCGTCATTGAAAAAGATAGAGAGGGGGTAGAGTTATCCTCATCGATAAAGCGCTATATGGGTAAGAAAGAAAATAAAATCTTGCAAATGGCCTTATTGGAGAAGAATTCCTTGCAGCTAAAAAATATAACAGAGCTTTCTGAGATTTTGACACCATTCCACTGCATTATTTTTATTGATCAGTTGACTTTATTTATCGTGACATACTATCCATAAATCAAAAAATTTAAATAAATAACACATGTAGGTAGTAAAAGAAATATGTAGGGAATTAGATAATTACTTTGTATTGGTTTCATTATAAGAAGATAAATATTGAAGTAGTTGATATCGAATATAGTAAATTATCAATACCCAAACTAGTTTCTATACTTGTTTATATCGTAGAATTAATAAATGCATAGATTTAAAAATTTGTTTTTATCGCTGCTATTAGACCATTTCTTAGATTAGGAGTCGATTAAGTACAATTTTTTGATTATCATTAAGGTTATCGTCAAATTAAATTGATAGAATAGCGCGGTAATTATCTCTTTATTTATTAAACTTCTCATGTTTTCAATCGGATTGACGTTACAGACGTCAAAGCTATCAAATTATGCAGCTAAAATAGCAGAAAGTATTTGGTTCTTTAATATTACTTCAACGAACTTACTGAATTGCTGCAAATAATAGGTAGGCAATGAAACATAGTAAAATAAATTTTGTAACAAATTATTTAATTTTGCTACTTCAAAAACAGAATAATCATCTCTAAACAGTGACCTAAAGCCTATTTTCAAAGCTTACAACACTGAATTATAAATATTATCAAATTATATTACAGTAATGGAAAAGTTTGGCAAAAAAACTATTCATGATTGAGTGAAAGGATACGTTTCAGGTAGCAAATAGTTTCCTATCCGATATTTGTTAAAATGATCTTCCTAATGTTATTTATGATCAGTACATACTCAAAGTATATAGGAAATTCATAAATGGATCATTACATTATACCTGAAATTTATTTAACTATCTTTCTACACTAATAGCTCCAGTATTCTAGGTACCAATCGAACTACTACCAATGCTTCTGTGTGACCATGCTTTTTTTCTAGGATATTATCAATTTTAAAACACAATTCCAGTCGACGGCTTGGCATTGTCTCCTTTAAGAACAATTTTCAGGCGTTGTTATACTATGACTTGTACTTGTTTACAGTGGAAGACGTCACATTAAATTTTTGTCTTCAATAAAAATAATGCATGTAAATAGACTGACAATAAAGATAATACATATGATCTTATGGATATATGAAGATTATAAAAATTAGCTTTAGGCTTTGTAATTACTTCAATACAAAAAGTAGCTAGGCCAATTATTCTTACCTGCCTTGTATCTTTTAGTGAAGTAAATTACTGAAAGTATCGTTATATTATTACAAGTCTACTCGGTAAAAATTAACCGCTTGCCGATTTCTTAAATCTTGGTACGCTGCATTCCATCCCTGCTTAAACTCATTCAATCAATTTCCCTGCGTAAATAATTCTACATTGTACAGAACAGATAAAATACTAATTAGTATCTGCAGGAAAAGTTTAAATGGTAATCAAGGCTAAAGTACTATATACAAAATTTACTATTATATGAGCAATTGAGTTGAATTTATTTGGGAAATATAAATTTCTAGCTGCCGTCTTCATTTTGTATAATTCTTTATTTTGGGTAGCAATATTATGATATTCATTAATTATTCAACAAAAGCAGCGATACTATATTGATTAGTAAACTTAGCTCAAGCCTTTATTGACTTGGCTTTAATAATTCATTAATTTTTTTACTTTTCGTTGATTCCACCATTCAAATTAATAATTATCACTAAAGTGAGGATAAAATTGCATCTGTGATCTTATTTTATTGAACTATTTGTATTTAGGCCTGCATGCTAAAGAACAAGCCTAGCTGTCATTCATGAAAGCTATCAAAATAGCAAGTGTATTCGAAACGTTTTGAAGTGTTTCTGTCGATCTGATATAAAATGCAATATAATATCGATAATCACTAAAAATAATTAATATAACATTTCATCATCACTATTGGGATGTTAATTACTTTATATTGTAATAGTGTGGCGCTGTCTTTTGTATATTGATGTTAAGGTTGGTTTACTTACTCTATCAGCATCAAAATTATTCCATTAATTGATTAGCGAACAACTTACTAATCTTATTCCTTGGCTATCATAAAGGCCAGCATTTTTTGGTAAAATAATAGATATCTTGGAAATTAATAAATACTGGATGATAATTTACTAGAAAAACCATAACTTTGTAGTTCAACCTCGGTTAAGCGAACCTAAAGGATTTTAACAACTTTATTACTTCTGTTTGCTATTGTATATAGGTTTTCGTTAAGCACACAGAGCAAAATCAAAATCTTTTAATGGAACATGTAAAGATCATCCTCTGTGTTATCATTCTTTTTTTTAATTTTAGCCATTTTGACTTTCTCAGGTAGTATTTCCTTCTACGTAATCGTCTATATCAGGTACAAGTTCTTTTTCAAAATTCTAGCAATGCCAGCGGATACTATACTATTAGCAACATGAAAGCGTCCATTATATTTATATTAGATATAGTTAGCATAGTTACGGCACAGATGGATGGTATTATTACTTTTTAATGATATTTATTCAGCCAATATAGCCTATATATCCTGATCGAAACGATCGCTATGACAATATCAAAAAATTACACATTAGCTATTTTGAGATGATCAAGATTGATCATGGACTTCTTGATAATCATGGTTGCTTCAATGAGCCCATTGTAGCAAAAAATTTTTAAAAGACCTGTTTACCTTCAATAAACCTCCTTCACACAATATTTTTTAAATCGCTGATACGCATTTATAACGTTTTCAAATCGTATACAACTTTCAGTAAGGCCAAGCATATAAAAATTTTACATATTCACAAATCAAACACAAGTACAGTTGAAAATAAATATGTGCCGGATTACAAAAATGTATCAGTTCAAATTAATGCAATGAAACAATATAGCGTAGATATTGCTTGACTTGTCCTGCATTTGAAAGAGGCTATCAGTTGTTTATGATTGAATATGGATTATTCGTTTGCGTGTTTACTTTCTATAAGAAAATATAATAATTTTCGGAAGTTCTCAAGAAAATATCTATTGATTTAATAAGAAATCTTCACAAAATCATTTTTAAATACCTGAAAAGCCGTTTCGAGAATTTTAAAATTGACAACTAATTCTAAAAAAATCAAGTACATATCGAAATTTTAAGTCATTGAAATAAATTTAATCTCTACAATAAATGTTTATGATTTAGTTTGTAAACGAGTTTATTGCATAAAAATATAATGTCATGACATACGATCGTAAAATTCTATTTCTGAGAGGATTAGCTGATTAACGATAAACAATTAATTCGATGTTACCAACTTCATTACTAGTAACGTTCAGTATAAGAATCTTGCAGTTCTATGATAGTTTTGTGTATAATAAAATAATAGATCCATATATACCAAAACCTTCAAGTAACAGAATTGGATACACCATTCAATAGAAAGTGAAGGCACCATATTTGTAAATTAACCACCCTATAAATAAAATAAAGCAATTGATAATCAATACAATAAGTTCACAGTTAGATTTGGAAGACTTGTATCATTTGCCGTTGAAACAAGAGAGTGAGAATTATTGAAATTTAATAAAGCGAGATTTTGACAGATTGGTCAATTGTTATCACAGTATAATAGAGCTGGAATCAATTTTTTAATACCGTTCGTTGATAATGATAATTTTAAAATTAGAATATATATCACAGCACAACGACGAATTTATTCCTGATGTAATTTAAGAAACAAACGGAACTTAATATTGACAAGAAATAAAAGTTACGTTATCCTACGTAATGTTATAGATATAACTATATCATAGCAGTCGTTATTAATTCGCTTAAAGTACGTAAAGTACTGTAATATACCTTCTTTATTTATGGTGATTAAATTAATTTATTTTAGGTACAATACCAGTACCAATAATATCACATACGGATAAGATGATAAGATGCTATTTCTAAATATAATAACACATATTTATACCCTGAAGAGCGTATTAAAATTAACGCCTGACAACAATCTGAGTAGAATGATATAAAATGAAGCTATAGCATAATAGCCTGAAACCTTGAGAAGAGTAAATAAATGCTATCAAGAGAATTTTCGAAAATTTCGTTTTTCATAAGCAGTATATTCTATTTTCCAGATTTTAGGCATTTTATACTATTCAGAATAAAGCTTGCTCTGCTTTATTGTATAACCAGAAACTCATTGTCTAGCATTTCTTTTATATAAGACCTTGCCTATAGTGGATATTTTGATAGAAACAGTTAATATTGCTATAGATAGATTTATTTTGAAGACAATAATCTCCATTTTAAGCTGCCATTTAAGAAAAGAATTAATGGAAATTTTAAGAAAGTTATGCACATGATATTGCAAGCAGTAATTAATTAATAGGATGGAATTAGCATGTCAGTGCTATCTAAGATGGTGGTTTATGACATAAATGAGATGAGCAACAATGATTACTTTATACCTTTTCTCAACTTATATTTTTCATTTTAATAAGGCTAAAGTTATAAATTAAGAAATAAGTAATATTTAGGCCATAAAAGTAAATATTTCGTCTATAATTCCAAACTCAGCGACACTGTTCGAGTCTAATAAATTTCAATACACTTTGCAATAATTTGCAATATTTCTTTTCACAAATCAGATGAATAATAAAATGCAATTTTTTCTCGAATAAAATAACATGCAAATGAATCAGTATCCGCCATCAAGCTGTTTTGGTTATTTATTTTACAGGGTAACATCTTTTATTTATTCCTGACGGCATAAAATTTTATCACATGATTAATTACGTCATTGAGTTAAGAAAAAAAGGCGACTTAGATCAATTTCAATATAGGTTAGACATAATGGATATAATTATACTTATGACTAATATAGTCTAATAAAAATCCTTTAATAAGATTATCATACTGTTATACGGATACTTATCCACGATGATGCAGTAAGACTCTTCATTATTTCACTTTCACCGACATTATGAACAATAACATCTGATTAAAGAAACAAAATTAAGCATCGATATGGAAATTCTTATTTAGAATAACTCTCGAGCGGATATCATCCGCGATTGAAACGTCTCGTACTATCTAGTTAGCATTCTAGATAGATTCATTGTTGAAAAGATTTCATTTAATTGATTTCAATAGCGTAAAACTATAATTTGGGCTCTTACATCGTAGGTTGAAACGGCAGTTTTAGAAGCATTAATAAGACTAATTTCGTATCAGACCAGGTATATACACATGTGTAATGGAAATTTGTAGCATGTACCAAAATAGAAAAGAATTGCTAGCAAAACCTGATCGCCTCTTCATTACAAAACCAATCGTTAAACATTCTTAAACAATAATGTAACTTTATGATTTCCAATAATAGCTATATTTTTCCAAGTATTTTAAACCGTTCGATTAATTAACTCTCGTACTAGTATATGCATTTATACTCAATAGCATGAATACGATATTATACTCATGCAGTAATATCAATACGCTAAAATTATTTCAAATTCTCCCAATAGAATATCCATAGCTTGATCAGAACTCTTAAATCACTCTAGCAATCATAGCGATACCCTACCAAAGCTAGCGCTATCATAGTTAGGGCTAATTAAGTGCTACATCAGGAAGTTACTATATATTTTATGAAATAACTTAAAGTAAATTGAAATTATATGCAAAGTAAAAATTGATTAATTAGAGATTATACTACGATGAAACTGACAAACGATGGATCATAGCAGATCCATAAATAAATTCTGGAAGTTACGTAGCATATATTATATTGGCTGCTTTATTGTATGTAATTAACAGAAATAGGTACTACAAACGGAGACGAACGGAGAATTATTTTCCCACAATTCTTCAGTTTGGAGAGAAACTATGACGTCATGGCTATCGGTCTTCAATAGTGAAATATCGTCAGCCCTAAGTGTATATCAGACAGAGCGATAAAAATCCATAACTACCTAACTTTAATTTTAAAAGCATTGCTTGACACGATTATTTATAAATCAGCAGCTGTGATATTGCTGTTGATGTAACTTTCTTCTGTTTGAAGAAATAAACAATCAAATTGTGGCATGGCTAAGTATGATAGAACCGTAAATCTCAGCATAAGAAGGTATTCAGTTAGAATATCGATGATCATAAAACTGTACGATGATGAGTTACTATTGCTAAAAATAGTAGTGAAAAACAAATACGTAACTCATGCAATTAGACACCCTAGTCCGTTATATTATATTATAGTTAGTAATAATCGCAAAAATACGGTATCTGCCATACATTCTTCCAAGCTTTAAGGGATATACCAAAATATTTGCCACTGATTATAATACTATGTTCCTAAGATAAGGATAAGATATTGCTCTGCTGATTGCAGTCGCAAATACAACGAAAAGTTCTCGTATGTATGCAGCTTTTAAAGATTTAGTAATTCTTTTTGTGAATGTTTCCGTGATTGTATTTATCTAGAGCAGAGCGGTGTATATTTTCTTTTAAAGATTATCCTGCATATCTAATTTTCCTGCAAACTCCAGAAATTCATTATTTGCTACATCGTAGCAATATAAGCAATAACTAACGTGTAAGTTTTGCGATATATTGCATTGAATAGTTTTTGTTGTTCTTTATTAGCTAACATTAATTTGAATGGAAGAGTTCCAAGAACTGTTGACAATATCTGTTAAGGCTTCCAATCTATTAAAAAGTATTTGGTTTATCCAATAAGAGATATTCAACTGGCAGCAATTTTTTCTGGAATTAGATAAAGATTAAGGAAGCTTTTAAAATTAAAAATCAACTTTGACACGAAAATAAGCTTTTCAAAAATATAGTACCCTTTACTATTGCCTACGTCAAATTTGATTATGGCAAATGCATGCTTCTAGCGCACTTGGGAAAATCAATTCTGATAAGTGATAATGTTCAAAGGATTTTCTTCGAAATACTCCAAGTTATAATTGCCAAGCCCAACCGTTTCTGCATAAGAACTATTGATTTACTGGTACCGTAATAAATAGCTTTTATGCAACGATAATGAGAAATCACAAGAATCAGATGGCCTACTTAAGGTGTAGGGCTAGTTAGCTAGTCAAGAAAAATGATCATGTATTAGTTTTATTTGGAAAAGTAAAATAGCTATATAGCGTAAATCAGAAGTACTACGCATAATTTATCAATGACGCTTAAATTTATAACTAACGACTTTACATATATAACGTGCAACATTGGCCCTCAGTTGACACCTAGATCAAGTTTAATTCGTTGGACTTTTTGATAACGCCCAAATTCCATTAAATTCCAATTCTAGCCATTAAATTTCTAGCATTGAAATTTATTGACATTCCTTACTTAGAAATAACATAAAAAAGTATAGAAAAATTTATGATATCACCTTTTACTTCCTAAATAAGGATATATAATTATCGAAAAATTTAAAGGAGAAGTAAATGAAAGATTACCTAGAAATATAGATAACTCAGTTTTTAGAGATATATGACCACCAATTTGATTGAACTGCAGTCACAAAGCGACCTGCATAGATAAATATGTATCTACTCGTTAGAAAGAGCACATAAATCACTTGAAATATTAAATTTCAAAGTCCTCAGTTTTCATATAGTAATGTTAGTATATTCTGTTATATAGAGCATGCAATTTAATTTTTAAGCATAGACATTAGGATAATACGATGTCCACATGATGAGATTAAGTCGAATAAAAGCTTAATTTCTGTAATTATAGTATCTCACGACTATTCAATCTAATCTAGTCTAATTCTCACAAAATAGTCATCTCAGGCAGCTACAGCTTAGAAAATGGATTTTATTACAGAGTCAAGAATAGTAGAGCAATAATTAATCAGAACAAGAATCTAATCTAAAGCATTCTGAGCTTGAATTAAATGAAATCTCGTATAAGTTCATTTCAACAGAATTTAATAAATATAATTCGTTTTAATCTATTTATTATAGATATCTGCTGATAGAAAGAATTGAATCATCAAGCTGAAGACTTTTCCACGAACTGATCACTGTCACATATTGGCTAACTACCTTATAGATCTGTGTTATGATAAATGTGCCGTTATGTAAATACATCTCATGTGTTATTGTTATTCTGATCTTATTGATATTATTGTAGGCATTAAGATACATCTATATATGTACTTGTTAGTTGTTTTTATGAATAGTATTAATTCTGTCCCTCGCGTAATCCCAAAGATCTAACCTGTTTGCGCTATACTATTTACCTGTCAACAGGCTCAGAGATCGCTATATAAATGAGCGCATCTCTTGCTAACGGTAGTATTATACCTCGTCTCTCTCTTGTTATCCTCTCTGTCTTTCTTTAATAAACATAGTTTTCTTGACTGTGAGTCGTACGTCTCTGCATACAACAGAATATATTACATCACCACTATGTTTTACGGAACTAATCAATCTGCTTAAAGTTTTGGTACTCTTCTATTAATTAATATATAGCACCGTATGGTGCTATGCATCTTAACTATTACAGTATACCTAGTATAATAATTGATTCTCGAAGGGAAATGCGTAAGTAGCCAATAATTGTTGTATCGCATGACGAGGACCGGGGTACCAGTACTAATTCCCTTAGCAAAATTATAACATTATCTAGTATTAGCATAGCGACAATATTTATTCTTAGAAACCAAACTACGTCATATTCAGCTATCGTAGCAGTAAAATATGGAATACGTCACTATCGTTTCGGAGTTTCAATTTCTGGAATGTTAACAGTTTGATATGTGCGATCAGTCAAATCCTAAAACCTCGATAGAAGCTTTAAACCCAATAATTGGCTTTGAACCTACATTAGAGAGCTTTAAACTGATGAATACACGTAATATGCTCTAAAGATAGCGCTGTATTACCAAACATGATCGGCTTAAAACTTAATTTTCAGTACCAGTAGGTATTTTATGTTAAGTATTATTTACCTTACTACAACTTCTGCAGTATTTAGAATTGTCAACCTTTTATCTTTACTATTGTAAGAAGATTATATAACATTCACGAGCTGTAAAGCCAAGCGACCGGGTAAATAATAATCAATCTCTTCTTGATATCTTAGAAATTAATGGTAATTGCTAAGGACAATTATTAAATTGAAATTGGATGATCTAGATCAATGTTCAATTAGCCAAAATAATCCTTAGCCTCAAAAATCGATTTAAAATCTATTGTAGTATGTAGGTTCTTAACCCTTTACTTTATTAAGATATATTGTTCTACACTACACACTATCACTGTATTCTGTAACACAACTACTTTAATTAGCTGCAATCATTACAACCTTCCTTCAAATTCATCAACTTAATTACTGCATGCCCTTGTTAAAATCAAGGTAAAATTTTTTATTTACTTAATGAGAAGGTTTTATAGTTCAGCTAGGTATTATTACCATCATAAAATGTGCCTAACAGTGTATAAATAATGACGCAAAAATTAATTAGGTTAGTCGAGCAGAATAAATATTTAAGAATTGCATAATTGCATTTAGTAATTCTAGTAATTATTCAGAATTAGATGGAAAGAAAACCGAAAGTATACCAATATTCATTTGTTTGCTGCTGAAATATCACCTATCTCATTTAAATTTATATCAAGCTTGTAAATAAGCTAATGGAGGAGAAAATTTACTGAGTTTGAAATCTTTCAGCTATGTTTTACGAGTCCAAATGTTCATCAAAGTGACAGAAGTTTGTACGGTACCCAATACTTCAAGTTATGCACTGGAACACCTACAGCGATATCATTTGTTAGCATCAGATTTGCTATACAAATCTGAGATATCAAGTATATAAGTTGATTACTGTAATGTACTTACGTCCGTCAGTTTACACTACAGCCAATTTATGAACAGTAATTCCAATATGACATTTGAAAGCTAACCAAAACAGCCAATTGACGGCTAAATACGGAGAT
This sequence comes from Trichoplax adhaerens, assembly GCF_000150275.1. Lineage (NCBI taxonomy): Eukaryota > Metazoa > Placozoa > Uniplacotomia > Trichoplacea > Trichoplacidae > Trichoplax > Trichoplax adhaerens. Next base: position 210,215 of record NW_002060959.1, read on the forward strand.
GGGAAACTCATTTTTTCTAAATACTACCACGAAGCAGCCTTTGTGAATCAATCAAAAGTTTACTATCTACTCCGTGTTGATCTTTGTTTAATCCTCCAGACCTGCATTAGAATAAATTAACTTATTATAGTATTTACTATAAGTAAGAGATAAATGATAACGTTTATAGTTAAAGTCTTTATTGAACCAAATTATGAATTAGGATAGTGTACTCTACTACAGCATAATTGAAACTCCTTCTAAAAGAACAATATCAATACCTTTATTTAGCTCTATGACTTTACACTGTTCATACAGATGCAAGGACTTATTCTCTGGATAGAACTTAACTACCATAACCCATAAATCTCGCAACTCTTATAACATATTAATATTAACAGCGTATTTACGCTGATTTAATTAAACCAGCAAATGCAAACTAGCACCAAACCACATTGAATACAGCAGTTTCCTCCCACTTTGTATCTCATAAATTCTGTATTAAATGATCTGAATACATGTAAGAAATGACGAAAATTTCAGTCCGAAATATGCTTTATACTGCATCTAACCAAATAGATGCGCTCTCATCGTCATGAATAGTTTCCCCAATTTAGTGAATAACTTATTGAAAAGACTGTCTGTCGGCCTGCTCGACTGATTATAGTTTATTGATCTATTAACAATGTAAAATAACGCACTTTCGGATACATTCAAAGATCTCTAGGAATCAGCAAAATGTACAAGAGATCTGGTACAGAATAGCCAATGGGCGTGGCTAAGATGTCAATCAGCCAGCTAAATAATGATAATTAATTAATTATATTATAAATACTGCACGTAAATTATGTAACGATTATCGAAACTATTTTCGTTAAATTTTTAGATGATAGTGGGCTTTTCGCAGATTAGCCATCTATTTCGTACTAATGATTTAAACTGGATGCTAAGCTGAAGGTAGATAGCCACAATCCCAATATCAAAAGGTATCAGATATCTTATATTTAAGATACAATATTATCATATTCTCTTAAAAATTTTATTTGCAGTATATTTATAACAATTTTGGTAATTATATTCATATTTTTCGCTATCAAAATCAGCTTCATTTCATGTAAATGCCGAGCTTAAATAAACTATTTATATTCTTTCCTTTGATATTTATATCGGTACATAGTGCTGTTGTAGAATAAAATCGATATATTATGCAACATTAAATTTATTGATTTACCTTAATACGATATTTTGAAGGTTAATGTAGGAATAATTATTCATTCAAAGATATGAGTCATATACTAAATCTATATCTATCATTGCTTCAGGGAGAAAGTAAAAAAGATCATTTGTGGGATAAAGATTTTTAAACAAAAAATGGGGAGATATCCTGCTATATTTAATTGTAGCACAGCAAATACTACAGTATTTAAGCCGAGAAAAAATTGATTATAATATTAAAATAGCGCCATGCAGAAAATACAAAAACGGCTACTTCAATATAACCCACATGATAAAATCAGATGAAGACATTACTATAGTTAGCAACAATTACTTAGCTAATGACCTTGTCTAATAAATGGAGCAAATCAATTTAATTGTATCTCATTGCCTTTCTTTCTATATAAGAGTCTTTCTCCAATTTAGTCTTTATCTGCACCTAAAAAATTTAATTACCAATATAAGATTAGTAGACTTGCATCGTAATTCCATTTGCACTAATGAGCTGGCAATAGAGTCTTATCAATAGCTTGCAATTAAAGTTCTAATACTGTTCACCTCAATTCTTCTATCTATATTTTCTATAAATAAAGAATAAGTATGTGTATAGCAGGTAATTCATGTCAATCTTAATATCTATTAACTTTAAGAATTTATAAATGAGATTATGTGATAGTTAGAACTAACATTTACGAATGAATTGCAAGTACTAATGCTACGTCAAATTACCCATAATTTATCTCTTATTGTCCTATTTTGAATTAATTCTAGCACAGCTAAACCGCAATAGAACACTTTTTACTGGCTTTCAATAATTTTCAAGCTATAACTTGCTAACTTATTTTAGCTCTTGCCCCGTGAATCATACTTTGGCTTATTTGGTACTTACTTGAATCATCATGCTAAGTGATTCAATCGTTGAAATCTTACGCCATTACGCTCAGGAGTTTAAAGCCACCATTCCTATTTCAGACATTTTAATTGCTCTCAAAATACACGGAGTTTTAGGATATGGTGATATAAACCGAATCAAGGAATTATCTGTGCTAGATGAAATGAATGATTATTTTCTTGGGATCATCTTTGATAAATTCAGAGATCAAGAGTTTTATATACTATGTGATATCTTAAAGCAGCACAATATTAAAAGTGTGCAATTGTTTGGATTTCAGTTAGAAAGAGACGCTAAAGGTAATAATTATATCGCAGCTACCATGTTTCTTGTTTTATAAACTCGAGCTATAATACTATTTATAGTTAGGCAAAATCTTATCATTTTTAATCTTTACTTTAAAATCTACAAGTAATTGATATCTGTAATTACTAGAATAGATTAATTTGCAGAAGATATTATTGCGCTAATAAAATAACGAGCCTTTACAGACTATCGTAGATCAGATCCATATAATCGTAGAATTGCAGATATAGTTTATAGAAAACTTAATTATTAGGCCTATATTTAATTGAAGAGAAATCTCAAAGGAAAAGTGTCAATAACATAGAAGATCCAGTATCCCCAAAATCGGATACTATTCAAGCCGGTGAGTACGATATTATATAAATAGATAATCGACCACAATTCTATGTTAAATGATGGCTATTAGTAATCAATAATTAAATTTTAAACTTAATTACATTATCTGTTTAACCTATAAGAGCAAGCGATTTACTGCTAAGCTTTCTAAAAAGTAAAGAAACGATATAAATGATATTTCTTCATTTGGAATCTATATTAAACAGAAGACATTGACAAGTATGGAAAGAACGTAAGCGTCACCATTGAAACCGTCGCAAACACTCTAACTGATAATGAGTACCTAGCCCTCGGTAAGAAATTACGCTAATGGTACAATTCACAAAATACAGTAGAGCTTAACATTATCTATGAGTATATGTTACGATGCGTAAGCTCGTCCAAATTATTCTTTAGAAGGATAGTTTTATTTTATGTGCGCTAAGAGTTTCTGACGAGACTATAAAAGGCTGGTGCCTGAAGACCCCTTTTTAGTTAGTTAGTCGATTAGATAGTCAACTAGTTTATCAATTGCTATTGAATTGTAAAGACTATTATCTTGGGTGCCAAGATTTCTTCTGTAATAAATAGTAGAAAACCTCTGACTACCTCATCTACACTATCCGTGACGCCATAATTATACTATAGTATTCGGTCATTGGAACTGAATTATTTGGTGATATAGCTAATCTCACCTCTTTAAGTCAGTAAGTGGCGTTCTCCGTAAGGATTGGTGTGTGTAGACTACTTTATCACTAGTGATGTGTGACAGTATAATATAAGCAATCCATTTAGTGCAATACAACGAATAATTTTTAATTCCTTATAATCTCAAAGGGAGGTTGCTAGAACAGAATTCAGCTCGAATTTAACTAGTTTTAGTAAATTGCCACAATAGATATCTGTTACATTATTACCAACCAGTAAATTAAAATCAACTACTTAATTGGAATGAATCTGCTAGTAAATCAAATATTAATATGAATATTAGTATTTTATTGGCTTAAAGTTATTTCCACTCTAGCTTGTTACAATCGTAACTATAACATAGTGATGAACAAACTTTATTAAATTATAACATATTAATTTTATTACGTAGATGCTAAAGCAGCTTCTATTCTTACTACAAATTCTTTACTGTCTAAAATTGTCCGTCGATTACATCACAATCTTAATGGTGAGATTATTCAAAATCAAGAATATTGGAAATGTATCAACGATCTTTACTCTTTGACCCCTTTTCAAGATCATGAAATAGAGTCCATACTCTATTTTATTGTGAACCTTTGTGACTTCCAAAAAATACTAGATACCAAATGGCTCTATCCATTAGCTAGAACCGCTCGAATTTTAATATTCAAATCATATTCAAATTTAAAAACTAATAGAATCAATTTCCACAGACTGTCATTGTATATACATACGGTATTAATTCGATCGCAATCAATTCGTCATTTTCGTAGCATTCCACAGAAAATCTTACCCCTTGAATTACTGATTACTGAGTTAAACATCATCGACTACCAACTCCGTAACATAAGCAATGAAAAGCTTTATCAAACCGAATTTGAGCCGTTTATTTCGTTTTATTGTCCTCAAAATCCAAATAAACCATCTCAAATGGACCGAAAGACTTCAAAGATACAATATCAGATGTGGACATTATATGAACAACTCGATGAACAGAAGGAACATTACGCTGAACTGACTTATTTGATCATTGATACATTATCCACTATGATCAAAAGTAGCAAAAATTCTTCAATTCAGAAGCAATGTTACTTATCTATTACCGTTGTGGATGAAAAAATACAATCAGCAGATCACGAATATGGGATGCAGGATTATTTTTTTCAGCTCATCGATGAAGATATCAACAGTAATTGTATCCAAATACTACTAGCTAAATATATCATTGATGGGATTGATATTTTAGAATCCAAAACTACATTACTGCCATCATTGTACGATTGCATAGCCTCTGATTTACGTCACATTCGGTCTATAAATATTTGTATGCCTTATATTGACGACATGCTGAAGGATCTTAGTTACAGCAGCACAGTCACGACGACATCGGCAAATCACATCATGGAGTTATCTGGCCTTTATTTTACAGCGCTGGCAAATATGGGTAATATTCCATCGGTATTGAATGCTAGCGAAAAAATTGTCACTAGCCATCTGCAGAAGCATCTTCTAACAACCGAAATGAGTGTTAACCACTCTTCCAATGTGCAACCACCTCTGGTGGTGTTATTGCCGTCTCCAAATATGGAATTTGTTGGACGACAAGATTTACTTCAATTGATGAAACAGAATCTCGACGTTAACAACAATTGCTCAGTTTCAATGGTCAGCTTAGTCGGATTTGGAGGAGCAGGTAAAAGTACATTAGCTTTGCAATACGCACATAATCATATTAAATCACGAAGCTACGATGTTATTGCATGGATACGTGCGGAAACATTAGTTTCTCTACAATACGGACTAGTTTCATTAGCAATACAAATGTCTCAACATTTGTCTCATACCAGTAGTACATGTCCGGCATTACATACTCTAACATCTATATTAGCTAAATTTCAAGCTGATTCACCAATCAAGTCTAGTAGTTGTCGGAGTGCTATACTAAAAATTAATGCTTCTACCCAAGAAATTGAAAGTGTAGTATCTAATGCTATAAAAATTCTGGAGACCTTCCACAATCTGAAGTATTTACTAGTATTTGATAATGCTGAAAATAAAGAACTGGTATCCGAATATTTTCCACTCTATGGTAATGGCCATATTATAGTTACTTCCCGTAATCTTAGTTGGCAACATCAAATTGATGTTTCTTTATTCGATCGCGCATTATCTATTGAATATCTGACATCGGCATTATCGTCAAAGATCCAAGATTTGACAAATAATGCAGGCTTAAATGCATTAGCTGATGAATTAGGTGATTTACCGTTAGCCTTATCTCAAGCAGCCAATTACATGAAGCAAAACAGAATTGTTATTGATAAATTCGTTAAAAAGTTGGTCACTCAAAAAATTGCAGCTCTGCAAGTGTCAGCCTCAGCACTAAACGATTATACCCAATACAGCCAGAAACAATTTATGAATAATGGTAGTCAACACCAGTTAGCTATTAATTATCAAGAAAATCAGGAGCAAATGACTGTTTATATGCATAGACGATCTGTTTCTACAACTTGGAGTATGCACATGGATATTATTAAACGCGAAGATAAAACTGCTCTACTCTTAATGCAAATTATGGCTTATTTGTCCCCTAATGATATCCATTTAGCGCTTTTAAGAGAAATTCTACAAACTTTCGCTGAAGATACGGATGATTACAAGAAAGAAATGCAAAACATTGATTCTTCTTTAATATTGTTAATTAATTATTCTCTAATTAATGGTCACAATGATACTTACTCTTTACATCGACTCTTACAGTGTGTTATCAGACACAATAATCAACAATATAATCTTGATGTTACTATCTTACAACATTTATTCAACTACTTAGATCATCGCTTGACAGTAGTAAATCGTGGTATGGATGGATGGTATTCAGGTGCAGATGTCATTACTCATGCAGAACTATGCTATCAGCATGCAGCTCATAGGGATTCATTTTTTCCAATGAGAATCAAAATACTGAGACATCTATGTTATTTCCATGTGAGTACTAAAAATTATCGTAAAGCTAAAGTGTATGTAGAAGAAGCAATGCAGCTAATGGATACTAAGGAAGTTCAAATTAATGAAAAAATAAGCAAAGAAAACTCTGATCCGTATCTCGTTGACTATTATCACGATAAAGCCTTAATTTATTTTTGTTCCGGTAAAATCGATGTATTTCCAATAAGAAATACTACAGCGAGGCAACGTTTATCAATAGCTTTAGATTTATTATTAAAATACCCATCTAACCCAATTGATTTAGCTGAAGTATACATAGCGCTCGCGTCAACAATAAGTGAAAATAAGAAAAATTATCAAAATTTGCATCAATATCTAGCGCTAGCAAAAGAAATATTAGATTCTCATCCGATACCTCAAGATGTACATTGTCGATACTACAACCATACTGGACTATTACACTACTATGAAAATAATTATGATATAGCAATTAAGAATTGGCAATTAGCAGTTAAAACCAAGTCTGATTTGGTAGGAAATTGTCATTTAAGTATAGGTTTATATTACAGTAATTTAGGCCACGCATACTCCGGTTTACAAGACTATGCAAGCAGTTTAAGATATTTCGAGAAAGCATTAGAAATGAAATTAAATTACTCACAATTAAAGTGCTTACGTATATAAGAAATTATATCCAGCTTATGAACATTACTAAATCCTCTATTATCTATAATGAGACAATGGGGAATAGACTTAATTTGCACAAGGAAGACAAGAAATGAATTACCATCTGTTTTTCTAACATGTAGCTCTACTTCCTAATATATAAAATTAGTGGCTCAAGCTAAGCCAAATATTGCAATACTTATTATATTCATTTTTTGTATGAATATCCATAGGCCTATGTAAGACGGTGTAATATTTTATTCTAAGTTGATGATATATTTAGTAATGTCTACTGTAGTTATAGTATTTAAGGTGTGATAGATATTCTGTTAGATGCTTAAGTTTTAAATATAGCTAGCTTAGTAACTGCATCCTTTTGAAGAGTAGTGCTACAGTGCTCAGCCTAGAGCTTCACATGAAAGATGTAAACTATCCTGTATTTAAGATTCTAATACTGAAGTGTGTAGTCAGTAAGGTGCTAAGATTCTTAACGCGGAAATATGTATAAGCGGGTAGTTTAGTAAAATAGTTCTTTTTCGTTAGAGGTCCTTAGCTTATCGATTACGTAGTATCTTTGTAAACGAGGTTTTGTTCAATAAATCATAATTTTCTAAAGTCTTGGACATTCTTTATCTATCAACCTCACAGCCTATTATGATAGAAGCTGATTTATAGTTTTGCCTGTAAGGTTGCTTAGTGTATTGCTTACCTATTTTAAGTTGGCCTGGGTAAATATTCTGTCTTTATATATGCTTACCAGTGCATAGTATCTACAAATTAATGATAATTACAAATTTATGGTCATACCAAATGACTTATAATTATCGCATAGGCCGCTATATTAATTTATGGCATGGTCGTGCGATGACAGAATAATATTTAAACATCAAATAAACTTTCTGATATTAAGAATTTCACTGCAGTATTTGAATCTATGCTGTTCCATACCTTAAAAATCTGGAAAATAAAATTAATTCGAAAGAAGACATCTGGTAGATAGCAGATCGAGTCGGTGTGTAACCTGGGCATATCACTTTTTATATAATAAATTTTTTATCAGATTTTGACCGTAGAGAATCTCATACATCGCGAAACGTTTTCATTATCGATTTTAAAACTCACAGTATCAAATTATAGATTGAAATGATACTCTATGGGCTCAAAAATGATCTGATTTATAGTTCATTAAATTCGCAGGTATAATCATTTGCCTTCTGAATTCTTCCTTTCCCTTAACTAAATACTATAGATATACTAGTAAGTATTGTCGATATATCGAAAAATGAAATTTTAACAGCGACTTGGCTAACGTATATTAGTACCTTATTATGCCAGTTGAAACCTTTTTATCTACCTATCTGGTTGCAAGAGGTTAAAATTTTTACACGATGATAAGATCTTCCATCCTTTTCGGTATTTCTTTTCGATTGGTCAGATACGTTTATTATTATTAAACTGTATCAAAAATTATCCTATCTTGTATCATCCTAATCGAATAGTTTAGTTAGCATGCATTCCCTCCATATATTCTTATTTCCTACTTTATACTACATTTATGATATTTTTTATCATCGCCTCTTCAATTCAAGATCACCTTTATATACCGAATACTGCCCAATTTGATACTTGCAAAATTTTTTAAATGCGTATTAATATACACACACTCTTTAGCAGCGTTGCACGTATTCCAATAAATATAAAGGTATCACTCTTAATTATTTTTCTCTATATATAATTAATTACTGCAGTATCCTGCTTATATTGAAGTAAAAAAAATTAAATCATGGCAAATGCCAGTGGACTCTCGGGTGCTCCATTACCAAACAGGAAATCATCTGCAAGCGAAACAACTACCGATGAAGAAGAAAGTGGTTCAAGTGTACTTTCAGAAAATAGCAGCTCTAAGCCGTATGCAATAAGAAGATAATTCATGAATTTTCAACTTGCTTCACGGTTTTTGTACCATACTTTATTTCTAAGAGGGACTAAATTATTTTAAAATTAAAAGTACTTGCTTAAATCGTTCTATGTCTTAGAATGCCAAGTTTTTCCTTGATTGAATATGATACGATTTCCGAATTCTATAGTCATCGACAGAAAGCAGCCTATCTGCTGGTATCAAAATCAACTAACTACTCTTATTTCTTGGCAATAAGTTACTAAGTAGTGAAGCAATGCGATATAAAGCTATTTCAAGCTAAGATTAGTTTTAAGAATCAAAATTAATAAATTATAATCAATAGATGAAGCTTTCTGTATCTAGGTAATTATTCAGATAGCTCGTCGATTGCCTAAGCAATTCATGAAGAGTTTTAGTAAGCTTTTTATGACAAAAGTAAAATTTGAAGGAAATGATCGTCAATCATCCTTATAGAAGTATCTTTATTTCAAATTACTGTGTAGGATCAGTTATCAGACCTAGATATGCCTATAATATTTTAGGATTAAAGTAAGATATCCCAACAAAGAGTGAAAAAATACCAATATAGTTTTAGCTTGATTCAAGTTCATTTTTTTTATAGTTGTCGTTGTGCCGTGCAGTTAGATTTGAAACATGACTGTTTACTTTCCGTGATTATTTACTTCTGTCCCCATCATAATCCACAATTTTAAAGATAAATTTCGGATCAGCACGCGTTAATTGAATAACTTAAACTTTTTAAAAATTTCATACCTAAATTCTTCACCTAAAATCTGGTGAAAACTTAATAAACCAGCTCAATATTGATGCAAATTTGAGTAATAATTCATTAGTAAGTCAAACATTACTATAAAGTCATGAACACAATTAACTAAACTGAATCTATGTAAAAAAAACCTTGTTTTCAATAACTTAAATTATCTTCCACTTTAGAGGACCTATGGTTTGGTCAAGCACTCATAATTCGTATCTACTACGTGAAATCTTTGCTAATAAACCGTGGATACATCGTTTTCAATCTGTTGATAGAGGCGCTGTCTGGCGAAAAATTGCTGAGAATTTAAACGCATGCCAATCAACAATATTCCGCGTTGATCATAGGAGTGTTCGCGACCATTATAATGTCTTAAAAAATAAATACCACAAAAAGCAAAGGGATAAAACCTGGTCAGGTGGAATTGGGTTAGAAGAAATGGATGATGAGAGATTACTAGCTGAAACTATAGACAGATTTGCGGAGTACGACTGGCAACACCGTAAGAAACAACGAGCAGCATTGCAGGATAAACAAAAGAAATCACAGCGCACATTGATGGAGAACCTTAGTAAAACATTTAACAGCCGAGACCGTTTGGAAAATGATGGGGATGAGCCTGCATCTCCTAGTAAAATCGCAATCATGGATACCAGCATTTGCCTTATAACAGAAAAAAGTGATCGGGATCGACAACTAAAACTGAAAGAGATGACACTTTTATCTGACTTATATAAAAACTTGATGGAGAAAATACAGGAAAACTTTAAAGAACAAAGGCACACTCAAGAAAAATATCTGGAGGTTATAGAGGAGAGTCAAAGGCAAACAAAGACATTAATTAGTAATCAACTTGAAATGATACGGGTGCTAGCTAACATACTAGAAATGCAACAGGAAAAGTATCAGTAATTACTAGAAAGAAATTACCATAAAGCATGAATTAATAATATCAAAACTACAGTAGTAACAAATTTCAAACTGCCCATCTGAGAAAATCATTTAACTCAAGCCTTATTTGCACTATTTATATCGTAATAAGGACATTCCGAAAGATATCTTGTTTATAAACTTTAACTGTCGAATAAGCTTTTTTCTGGTAACGTAATAAACATGAAGTAACTAATATTATAAATTATTGTATTAATATTCCTTTCAAGAGTGTTTTATACTGACGTATAGTAATTGAAATAATCATCTGGTAAAGCTTGTCAACATTTATTAAATCCGAACTTGAAGGCTAATTACGCAAAGAATAGTACATTATTTGTGCAATTGATTAATGCAATATGAAATCGACAATACTACGCGTATGTTATGAAAATAAAACCAGAGCAAGTAAATTTACGTTTCTGTTTTCCAATTGGTTAAAAAGAAAATGCCAGTAAAAACGTAGTTATCAAGTAGAAATAATGAATGGAGCTAGGTTTTTGTCGATAATGCTTCCGTGTGTAGAACGAGCAGGCAATTTTGCAGCCATTTATAAGAGAACTTATCATACTACAACAAGCTATCGGCTTATAATCTATATTTAATTAATAACTCTTTACGCTATTTTAAAAAGTAATATCCAATAAAACCTTACTTATTATTCGTTAAAAGTGTTTCTATTTGAATCACTATATTATATTGGCAGTGGCAAACAGTTACTTTTAAGCACACTTCTGTAAATGTGTGATTTATAAAGACCAAGGGCAAATGCGAATTGATTTTTTATCACTGATTAATTGCAATTTAAATGCAGTCCTTTGATAATTTCACGTTTCATATTTTAAGGTACGGTATCATGAAGGTCAATCACAAGAGTATGTAATTATATATTATATTTTCGGAATTTACAATAGAACTAATAATTTGGCAATCAATCCTTTTCTGCTACTAAAATAAGACAATTTTTCAAGTTAAACAATTGCAACTCTGCAAACGTTTTAATGATGTAATAATGGAACAATAATTTTAAAGGAGAAAACTTCGTAACATTACAGTAAAATAAATCTTCGGATAACCTAAGCTAGAGAATAGGACATCCAAAGCTTAAATTCTATGATAAGATTATGTAATTCACACAACTTTTTCAACTATATGCTCTCTTCGTCCTACTACTAATTTATATTGAAATCTAATTGCTCTGATATCAGCTAATAGCTAGTATTTATAGGAAATTTGAAAACTTGCTATACTCTGATGATAATACAAAAGTTTTAGTGATAGCATCAGTTATGAGGGATATTTGTTAAAAAACAGCAAAATCCAATTTTTCTCTATAGAATTATAGTAATGTTTAGTTTAACTCACAATGAAAAAAACATTCTCATGACTATGGGATTGACTTAGCAAATACAAACGATATTACTTAAAGAACTCCTATCTTGGGTATAACATTAACTTCCAAAAAGGTTGCCCTTTGAATCTGTACGCATTTAAATCCAAATTAGTTTACTTAAGTACAAAAACTAAAAGTTTTTCTTTATGCTTATTCTTTAATCATAAATTAGATCCTTTGATATGGATGCACGCATTCACTCTTAAGAGAGATTCGTAAAATTTCCTTAGCAATTGTCTCCAATTATTAAAAAAAATTTCTATTTATTTTGCTGCACTTATGTACCAGAATAGATAATAACATAAACAATGAAATTTTTACGGTATTAAACTAGCTAAAAAAGCATTGCAATTCAGATTCAATGCCACAGCTTGCACAGTTACGAAAATGAGTTCTAGGATATGTCATTCAACAGGCTTTTACGCATAAATACTGGTGTAAGAGCATACATCCGGTTACCATATATATAATCCATCTGAACTTGTGATGCAGTCGTCATTTTACTAGTAATAAATATCTCTGCCTAACGATTATTTAAGATATTTAGTTGATGCTATCGGTTGAAATCATTATTTCTTTAATATACAATAGCACAAAAATCACTAGTTCAAATATGAATAAGATCATTATAATTAAGATTGCGTCACATAACATTAATAAATTTTGCCTTTAGCTATAATTATTATTATTATAAATACTAAAGTTGCAGTTGAATATATGAAATGCGATCTCAATTTACTACTTATCACAATAGTGAATAAATATTAAAGCAGCATGATACTATATAGATAATAAATGTCTCTACTCACCGCAAATAAGAAAGATTTTACATTCATCTGCCATTATACCGTATTAAGCTTGGTAAATAGTTTTTCTCTAGAAAGGAATAATTAAACTTCGATATAAATAATAGTTAAACAATTTCCAGTCCTATTATAAATGTTTATTATCTTGAATAGGCAAGTATCACAAAACAGCTTTGCAACAAGATAACGCAATATACGATCAATAAGTCAATTCCTTGAACCACGTATCAAGGAACGATATCTGCACTATCACAAACACTTTTGCTCTACTAGCAGACTACACAAAGACTTAAACGCCTCGTATTTTACGTTAAACACTAAGTTGGAGAAATTCTTCTTTATTTCACGATATACTGCATTTATATACTATTCCTCAATAGTTCATGAGTCATAGTTAATACAATTAACATTAGAATCATATACTGAATTAGATATTAATTTTAGCTACTGCTCCCTTAATGCAGACAACAGTATTTACGAACATAGACATGTAATGACTAATACAGAATAGTCAGATTAGGATATGTCCTATCACGGAACATTTCCATGATAATTTACAGTCTACCATAAGTAAATTACAATCACAATGATTCGAACTGTAAGCAGATGATTTGCATTCCCTATTATAACTATTAATTTCAGTATATGTATAAGTGTCACTGTCATAAAAAGTCAGTGCTATGTTAAAACACAGTATATCCGAATTAGAAGTTAACTAAATAAGGATAGTCTAACAGAATTATCCTAACATAGTTATTTTTACTGTAATATAGTATTTAACACTGTAACAGCAAGCCTAATTCTGTAAATATTCATCTTCAAATGTGATATTAAACTTATCGTACTGAAATAATGATACATTCTCATTCATTTAATCGCAATCCATCCCAGAAGTTAATATCGAATAAATCGTTAGTAATATAATATCATTTATTTGCTTAAGAAGATGCTTAAGTCCATTTTACTGTGTACCACTACTGCAGACTTGGAAAACTTCGCATTATAGATAGCAAATAAAACACTCAGTATAAATTTTTGACGATCACCTGATCTATTTCATTAATCGATTGAAGGCGTAAAAACAGCATATTTACTGTAAATGATTTTTTCAGCTGGTTTACAACAATATATGGGAATTAATTGAGTTTAATGATTCAAATTACTTTATCAGATAAAAGTACCTCGATCCCGAACTGATTATGTTCTCTGAGCATAGAAAGACTTATAAAAGCAAAGTAGAAGTTTTACTCACGATTAATCTACCTATATCATCAATTATATTGATATTATCCTCCAAAAGATTGAATCAAAGTAAATTGAAATCTTCTTTTCAAGCAATAATACTAATATCCACAGCTTATCAGGAACACTGTATGTGACTAATTGATTATCATCATACAATTTTACAGCATGCACGCCGTAAAATGTTCTTTGTTAAATTTTATAGATTACCAAATTGGTTGGTATTCTTATAAGTCTATCCTGGTAATGCTAAAGCAAAAAAAAAATGACCTCTAGAATACTCGAGATTCAGTAAATAAAGTATACATTTTAAGTAGAGTCAACTTAGTTCTTTTTCCCCAATAGCTTCTAAATCTAAGATATTACCCTAATGAAATATCTTAAAATTGTTAAATAAATAAATGCGATATTAATAGAGAAGTTAATTTTCAATTATTTTTAAACCGATATAGGCTTCTATTTGCCTATCAAACAAGCATTAATTGCCGTTGAATGCAAAATACATTTCCATTAAAAATTTAGCAAACAAACATAGAAAGAATTTCTAAGCTAACAATAGATGTTATTTGACATCTTTTCGTTGATCTCCGGAAGCATTTAAAAGGCAAATGCAAGACTGGTTATCCGTATGTTTAATTAATCGACGGTAATTTTTACGTTCACTATACATGAAGAATTATCACAATGCGTTAAAATTTTTTGTTTTGTATCATGAATGTCGATCACCGGAAAGCAATGGCACTTTTTCTCCTCCTTTCTTCTTAAATACTAGATGTATTGAAATTTTCAATCAAAAATTAAAAGGAAATAGTACTTAAATATGTTGTCACGAATAATATTTCCTTCAAGGATAAAAAAACTCAATATTTTTAAGCAGCTTATTATTATATTATAAGAATACCTAGCCTGGCATACTTGAAAAAGAAAATAATAAGTCGCTAAAAATCCAATTTTTATAGATAATGCTCAAATACTTAAATTAAGCGCAATATTCTCTCAATAGTAATCACGCTATGGTTGCATTAAAACCCCATTTGAACGGAAATGCAACTTGCAATCTTAAATCTAGATTTCAAAACTATTTATAAAATTGAACCTCTAGAATGAACTAACAAAGAAATTACCCTAATCCTATCATATAATCATATCGATTCGCGAAAGCTATTACTAATTGTCTATTTAATATCTCAAGATTCACAATTTGATAAAACGTTAATTTATTATTAAATGCGATCAAACCATATAGATTGAAAAAGTTGCAAGGTCTTCCACTAGGTAATCAAGTTCAAGAATAGCTTTTATCGTTGGCTTTAAACGATAGATTATAGACTAGTTGATATTAAATAAAACTGTTGAATTCATTGTAATAGTGATTATGATCAGTAGAACAATTATCAGGGAAAAAGATATAATTTAACTTATATCCGTATTTGAGCGCAGCTATCTAAGTAAGTACCATGCGTTATATAATAAAAAAATAGACATATGCGTAATATTAGTAAGTAACTATGAAAATCATTCCCATATTAATTTTTTTGCCAACCATAAATGATGTTTACTGAAATTGCTATTTCATATTTGAAAGGAGAATTCTAATTGGTTAGTAATAAATATTTCACGCAATGTCAATATTTTTAAATAATTTCTCAATTGATGAGTAAAATAAATCCAACATTAAAACTTATATTAATATTTTCAAAACAAAATTGACAATGCTTGCTGAAATAACTTTTGCCAATGATTTTAGGCAGAAATTATTTCAGCAATCATTAATGCTATATACTATACTAGATAGACATGTAGCCAAAGCACTACCAATAAAATTTAACAGTTGGAGAAACTGATTCATAGATTTAGATTCATATTGACGGATAACCTTTATTGCTCCTCTATTCATCTATTTGATGAATCGAAAGCACGCATCTCCGATAATACAAGTTATCTTCAATTTTACGTTATTTCAAATACATTTTCATTACGTATTTATAATAAATTGTTCTAATCTTGAATTAAAGATTCTCAAAGTCAGACAGCTTCAATACATGGTTAGATATCATACTTATTTACTGCTTGTATGTATCCTCTAAGATACTACTCAAAAATTTATTCGTACATCGCTGACGATATACGTAGACGAGTCCTAATATTGATTTATCACGCCTATACTAAAGCTATCTGTCGTAATAATTCAATTACAAACATTTTAACTATACTTTCTCCAGTAGTAGGAACAATAACCATACCTAGACTCTATTTCAAATGCAACTATTAATGATGACAAGTACAGTTCATATCGAGTTTGTTAGTACGAAGCCGAAGTACTCGCCATAATAGTAAACAAATATAATTATGATCTAATAATGATTATACGAGTATAATTGGCTATATAACAGCATTTTTTCCTATACGGGTGTTTGCTGATGGTCAATTAATTGATTGTTATTTCATACTACTTTCCTACCCAATATGAGCCTAAGCTAAAATAAATAATTATAGCGGCTTAGCAAAAGATAACTCATACTACGATCATAGGCAAAATTGTGGTATAAATTCAATTGCTATAATTTACGCATTAAATCTGATTTAGATACCAGATTACTACAATAATTACGAAAGGTACTTAATGATCATTCTTAAATCCATACAACGTAAGATCGATTTAATCTAAGCTTATCATATCTTTCATGGTTCTGTATTTCTGTAACTACAGAAGCAGGCATTAATAATAATCTTACTTCTCGCGTAACTCTCGAATTCGGAACTTAGTGGCTATTAATAACTTTAATATCGGAGGAAATGACAGATAAATTTCATTGATAAAATCTGAATAATTTATAAATTTATACTATAGACTATAGAATATAGTAACAAATTATATATCTCTCAAGATGAAATGGATATAATAATTGATGGAACAAATTTAGTATTTAAAAGCTATACAATTCCGAGAATATCGTAGTTATGACACAAAAGAAAGCGGAATATTTACGAATATTGATAGGATAAAGTATTGTATGATGGTATGTTAGTAAATAAAGTTAAACCGATTTTAAAATTAAAA